>NC_060146.1:9665924-9853952 GCF_021461385.2 Schistocerca piceifrons | reverse complement strand
AGGACTTAAATAGAAAAGGCACAATGCCGACTTAAGTACAAGAATACTGTCTCTTCCTACTGTCTATGTTGTGAACCATTCCTGTGACACTAGTTGTAGATTCCGATGCTTCACTTCAGGTTTACTGTATCCCTCTGACCTTCTTAATGACGATGAAACACAGAAATTGCATCGGAATTAAATACAAAAGGCACAATGCCGACTTAAGTACAAGAAGACTGACACTTCCCACTGTCTGTGATTTGAACCATTCCTGTTACACTAGTTATAGATTCCGATGCTTCACTTCTGGTTTACTGTATAACAATGGACCTTCTTATTGACGATGAAACATAAAAATTGCATCGGAATTAAATACAAAAGGCACAATGCCGGCTTATGTACAAGAAGACTGACTCTTCTTACTGACTATGTTTTTGAACCATTCCTGTGGCACTAGTTACAGATTCCGGTGCTTCACTTCAGGTTTACTGTACCCCTTCTACCTTCTTATTGACGATGAAACACAGATATTGCATCGGAATTAAATACAAAAGGCACAATGCCGACTCAAGTACAAGAAGACTGACTCTTCTTTACTGACTATGTTTTGAACCATTTCTGTGACGCTAGTTATAGATTCCGATGCTTCACTCCGGTTTACTGTATCCCTTGGATCTTCTTATTGACGATGAAACACAAAAATAGCATCGGAATGAAATACAAAAGGCACAATGCCGACTTAAGTACAAGAAGACTGACTCTTCTTACTGACTATGTTTGAACCATTCCTGTGACACTAGTTATAGATTCCGATGCTTCTCTCCAGGTTTACTGTATATCTTGGACCTTCTTATTGACGATGAAACACAGATATTGCATCGGAATTAAATAAAAAAGGCACAATGCCGACTTAAGTACAAGAAGACTGACCCTACTTATTGTCTATGTTTTGAACCATTCCTGTGACACTAGTTATAGATTCCGATGCTTCACTCCAGGTTTACTATATCCCTTGGACCTTCTTATTGACGATGAAACACAGAAATTGCATAGGAATTAAAATAGAAAAGGCACAATGCCGACTTAAGTACAAGAATACTGTCTCTTCCTACTGTCTATGTTGTGAACCATTCCTGTGACACTAGTTATAGATTCCGATGCTTCACTTCAGGTTTACTGTATCCCTCTGACCTTCTTAATGACGATGAAACACAGAAATTGCATCGGAATTAAATACAAAAGGCACAATGCCGACTTAAGTACAAGAAGACTGACACTTCCCACTGTCTGTGATTTGAACCATTCCTGTTACACTAGTTATAGATTCCGATGCTTCACTTCTGGTTTACTGTATAACATTGGACCTTCTTATTGACGATGAAACACAAAAATTGCATCGGAATTAAATTCAAAAGGCACAATGCCGGCTTATGTACAAGAAGACTGACTCTTCTTACTGACTATGTTTTGAACCATTCCTGTGGCACTAGTTACAGATTCCGGTGCTTCACTTCAGGTTTACTGTACCCCTTCTACCTTCTTTTTGACGCTAAACACAGAAATTGCATCGGAATTGAATACAAAGGGCACAATGCCGACTTAAGTACAAGTAGACTGACTCTTCTTACTGACTATGCTTTGAACCATTCCTGTGCCACTAGTTATAGATTCCGGTGCTTCACTTCAGATTTACTGTATCCCTCTGACCTTCTTATTGACGATGAAACACAGAAATTGCATCGGAATTAAATACAAAAGGCACAATGCCGACTTAAGTACAAGAATACTGATTCTTCTTACTGTCTATGTTTTGAACCATCCCTGTGACACTAGTTATAGATTCCGATGCATCACTCCAGGTTTACTGTATCACTTGGACCTTATTATTGATGATGAAACACAGAAATTGCATCGGAATTCAATACCAAATTCACAATGCCGACTTTAGTACAAGTATACTGATTCTTCTTACTGACTATGTTTTGAACCAATCCTGTGACACTAGTTATAGATTCCGATGCTTCACTTCAGATTGACAGTATCCCTCTGACGTTCTTATTGACGATGAAACACAGACATTGCGTCGGAACTAAATACAAAAGGCACAATGCCGAATTAAGCACAAGAAGACTGACTCTTCTTACTGTCTATGTTTTCAACCATTCCTGCGACACTAATAATAGATTCCGATGCTTCACTCTAGGTTCACTGTATCCCTCTGACCTTCTTATTGACGATGTAACACAGAAATTGCAACGGAATTAAATACAAAAGGAACAATGCCGACTTAAGTACGAGAAGACTGATTATTCTTTTGTCTATGTTTTGAACCATTCCTGTGACACTAGTTATAAATTTCGATGCTTCACTTCAGGTTTACTGTATCCCTTGGACCTTCTAGTTGACGATGAAACACAGAAACTGTCGATGTTTTGAACCATTCCTGTGACAGTAGTTATAGATTCCGATGCTTCACTCCCGGTTTACTGTATCCCTTGGACCTTCTTATTGACGATGAAACACAGAAATTGCATCGGAATTAAATAAAAAACAACATTGCCGACTTAAGTACAAGAAGACTGACCCTACTTACTGTCTATGTTTTGAACCATTCCTGTGACACTAGTTATGGGTTCCGATGCTTCACTTCAGGTTTACTGTATCCCTTGGACCTTCATGTTGAAGATGAAACACAGAAATTGCATCAAAATTACATACAAAAGGCCCAATGCCGACTTAAGTACAAGAATACTGACTCTTCCTACTGTCTATGATTTGAACCATTCCTGTGACACTAGTTATAGATTCCGATGCTTCACTTCAGGTTTACTGTATCCCTTGGACCTTCTTATTGACGATGAAACACAGAAATTGCATCGTAATCAAATACAAAATGCACAATGCCGACTTAAGTACAAGAAGACTGACTCTTCCCACTGTCTATGATTTGAACCATTCCTGTTACACTAGTTATAGATTCCGATGCTTCACTTCAGGTTTAATGTATCCTTTGGACCTTCTTGTTGACGATGAAACACAAAAATTGCATCGGAATTAAGTACAAAAGGCACAATGCCGACTTATGTACAAGAAGACTGACTCTTCTTACTGACTATGTTTTAAACCATTCCTGTGACACTAGTTATAGATTCCGGTGCTTCACTTCAGGTTTACTGTATCCCTTGGACCTTTTTATTGACGATGAAACACAGAAATTGCATCGGAATTAAATACAAAATGCACAATGCCGACTTAAGTACAAGAATACTGACTCTTCTTACTGACTATGATTTGAACCATATCTGTGACACTAGTTATAGATTCCGATGCTTCACTCCCGGTTTACTGTATCCCTTGGACTTTCTTATTGACGATGAAACACAGAAATTGCATCGGAATTAAATACAAAAGGCACAATGCCGACTCAAGTACAAGAAGACTGACTCTTCTTACTGACTATGTTTTGAACCATTTCTGTGACACTAGTTATAGGTTCCGATGCTTCACTCCCGGTTTACTGTATCCCTTGGACCTTCTTATTGACGATGAAACACAAAAATTGCATCGGAATTAAATACAAAAGGCACAATGCCGACTTAAGTACAAGAAGACTGACTCTTCTTACTGACTATGTTTGAACCATTCCTGTGACACTAGTTATAGATTCCGATGCTTCACTCCAGGTTTACTGTATATCTTGGACCTTCTTATTGACGATGAAACACAGATATTGCATCGGAATTAAATAAAAAAGGCACAATGCCGACTTAAGTACAAGAAGACTGACCCTACTTACTGTATATGTTTTGAACCATTCCTGTGACACTAGTTATAGATTCCGATGCTTCACTCCAGGTTTACTATATCCCTAGGACCTTCTTATTGACGATGAAACACAGAAATTGCATAGGAATTAAATAGAAAAGGCACAATGCCGACTTAAGTACAAGAATACTGTCTCTTCCTACTGTCTATGTTGTGAACCATTCCTGTGACACTAGTTATATATTCCGATGCTTCACTGCAGGTTTACTGTATCCCTCTGACCTTCTTAATGACGATGAAACACAGAAATTGCATCGGAATTAAATACAAAAGGCACAATGCCGACTTAAGTACAAGAAGACTGACACTTCCCACTGTCTGTGATTTGAACCATTCCTGTTACACTAGTTATAGATTCCGATGCTTCACTTGTGGTTTACGGTATAACATTGGACCTTCTTATTGACGATGAAACACAAAATTTGCATCGGAATTAAATACAAAAGGCACAATGCCGGCTTATGTACAAGAAGACTGACTCTTCTTACTGACTATGTATCGAACCATTCCTGTGACACTAGTTATAGACTCTGATGCTTCCCTTCTAGTTTACTGTATCCTTTGGTCCTTCTTATTGAAGATGAAACACAGAAATTGCACCGGAATTAAATACAAAAGGCACAATGCCGACTTAAGTACAAGAATACTGACTCTTCTTACTGTCTATGCTTTTAACCATCCCTGTGACACTAGTTATAGATTCCGATGCTTCACTCCAGGTTTACTGTATCCCTTGGACCTTCTTATTGACGACGAAACACAAAAATAGCTTCGGAATTAAATACAAAAGGCACAATGGCGACTTAAGTACAAGAAGACTGACTCTTCTTACTGACTATGTTTTGAACCATTCCTGTGACACTAGTTATAGATTCCGAAGCTTCACTCCACGTTTATTGTATCCCTTGGACCTCCTTATTGACGAAGAAACACAGAAATTGCATCGGAATTAAATACAAAAGGCACAATGCCGACTCAAGTACAAGAAGACTGACTATTCTTACTGACTATGTTTTGAACCATTTCTGTGACGCTAGTTATAGATTCCGATGCTTCACTCCCGGTTTACTGTATCCCTTGGATCTTCTTATTGACGATGAAACACAAAAATAGCATCGGAATTAAATACAAAAGGCACAATGCCGACTTAAGTACAAGAAAACTGACAATTCTTACTGACTATGTTTGAACCATTCCTGTGACACTAGTTATAGATTCCGATGCTTCACTCCAGGTTTACTGTATATCTTGGACCTTCTTATTGACGATGAAACACAGATATTGCATCGGAATTAAATAAAAAAGGCACAATGCCGACTTAAGTACAAGAAGACTGACCCTACTTATTGTCTATGCTTTGAACCATTCCCGTGACACTAGTTATAGATTCCGATTCTGCACTCCAGGTTTACTATATCCCTTGGACCTTCTTATTGACGATGAAACACAGAAATTGCATAGGAATTAAATAGAAAAGGCACAATGCCGACTTAAGTACAAAATACTTTCTCTTCCTACTGTCTATGTTGTGAACCATTCCTGTGACACTAGTTATAGATTCCGATGCTTCACTTCAGGTTTACTGTATCATTCTGACCTTCTTAATGACGATGAAACACAGAAATTGCATCGGAATTAAATACAAAAGGCACAATGCCGACTTAAGTACAAGAAGACTGACACTTCCCACTGTCTGTGATTTGAACCATTCCTGTTACACTAGTTATAGATTCCGATGCTTCACTTCTGGTTTACTGTATAACATTGGACCTTCTTATTGACGATGAAACACAAAAATTGCATCGGAATTAAATTCAAAAGGCACAATGCCGGCTTATGTACAAGAAGACTGACTCTTCTTACTGACTATGTTTTGAACCATTACTGTGGCACTAGTTACAGATTCCGGTGCTTCACTTCAGGTTTACTGTACCCCTTCTACCTTCTTTTTGACGCGAAACACAGAAATTGCATCGGAATTGAATACAAAGGGCACAATGCCGACTTAAGTACAAGAAGACTGACTCTTCTTACTGACTATGCTTTGAACCATTCCTGTGCCACTAGTTATAGATTCCGGTGCTTCACTTCAGATTTACTGTATCCCTCTGACCTTCTTATTGACGATGAAACACAGAAATTGCATCGGAATTAAATACAAAAGGCAAGATGCCGACTTAAGTACAAGAATACTGATTCTTCTTACTGTCTATGTTTTGAACCATCCCTGTGACACTAGTTATAGATTCCGATGCATCACTCCAGGTTTACTGTATCACTTGGACCTTATTATTGATGATGAAACACAGAAATTGCATCGGAATTGAATACCAAATTCACAATGCCGACTTTAGTACAAGTATACTGATTCTTCATACTGACTATGTTTTGAACCAATCCTGTGACACTAGTTATAGATTCCGATGCTTCACTTCAGATTGACAGTATCCCTCTGACGTTCTTATTGACGATGAAACACAGAAATTGCGTCGGAACTAAATACAAAAGGCACAATGCCGAATTAAGAACAAGAAGACTGACTCTTCTTACTGTCTATGTTTTCAACCAATCCTGTGACATTAGTAATAGATTCCGATGCTTCACTCTAGGTTTACTGTATCCCTCTGACCTTCTTATTGACGATGAAACACAGAAATTGCAACGGAATTAAATACAAAAGGAACAATGCCGACTTAAGTACGAGAAGACTGATTCTTCTTTTGTCTATGTTTTGAACCATTCCTGTGACACTAGTTTTAAATTTCGATGCTTCACTTCAGGTTTACTGTATCCCTTGGACCTTCTAGTTGACGATGAAACACTGAAACTGTCGATGTTTTGAACCATTCCTGTGACAGTAGTTATAGATTCCGATGCTTCACTCCCGGTTTACTGTATCCCTTGGACCTTCTTATTGACGATGAAACACAGAAATTGCATCGGAATTAAATAAAAAACAACATTGCCGACTTAAGTACAAGAAGACTGACCCTACTTACTGTCTATGTTTTGAACCATTCCTGTGACACTAGTTATGGGTTCCGATGCTTCACTTCAGGTTTACTGTATCCCTTGGACCTTCATATTGAAGATGAAACACGGAAATTGCATCGTAATCAAATACAAAATGCACAATGCCGACTTAAGTACAAGAAGAATGACTCTTCCTACTGTCTATGATTTGAACCATTCCTGTGACACTAGTTATAGATTCCGATGCTTCACTTCAGGTTTACTGTATCCCTTGGACCTTCTTATTGACGATGAAACACAGAAATTGCATCGTAATCAAATACAAAATGCACAATGCCGACTTAAGTACAAGAAGACTGACTCTTCCCACTGTCTATGCTTTGAACCATTCCTGTTACACTAGTTATAGATTCCGATGCTTCACTTCAGGTTTAATGTATCCTTTGGACCTTCTTGTTGACGATGAAACACAAAAATTGCATCGGAATTAAGTACAAAAGGCACAATGCCGACTTATGTACAAGAAGACTGACTCTTCTTACTGACTATGTTTTTAATTATTCCTGTGACACTAGTTATAGATTCCGGTGCTTCACTTCAGGTTTACTGTATCCCTTGGACCTTTTTATTGACGATGAAACACAGAAATTGCATCGGAATTAAATACAAAATGCACAATGCCGACTTAAGTACAAGAATACTGACTCTTCTTACTGACTATGATTTGAACCATTTCTGTGACACTAGTTATAGATTCCGATGCTTCACTCCCGGTTTACTGTATCCCTTGGACCTTCTTATTGACGATGAAACACAGAAATTGCATCGGAATTAAATACAAAATGCACAATGCCGACTCAAGTACAAGAAGACTGACTCTTCTTACTGACTATGTTTTGAACCATTTCTGTGACACTAATTATAGATTCCGGTGCTTCACTCCCGGTTTACTGTATCCCTTGGACCTTCTTATTGACGATGAAACACAAAAATTGCATCGGAACTAAATACAAAAGCCACAATGCCGACTTAAGTACAAGAAGACTGACTCTTCTTACTGACTATGTTTGAACCATTCCTGTGACACTAGGTATAGATTCCGATGCTTCACTCCAGGTTTACTGTATATCTTGGACCTTCGTATTGACGATGAAACACAGATATTGCATCGGAATTAAATAAAAAAGGCACAATGCCGACTTAAGTACAAGAAGACTGACCCTACTTACTGTCTATGTTTTGAACCATTCCTGTGACACTAGTTATAGATTCCGATGCTTTACTCCAGGTTTACTATATCCCTTGGACCTTCTTATTGACGATGAAACACAGAAATTGCATAGGAATTAAATAGAAAAGGCACAATGCCGACTTAAGTACAAGAATACTGTCTCTTCCTACTGTCTATGTTGTGAACCATTCCTGTGACACTAGTTATAGATTCCGATGCTTCACTTCAGGTTTACTGTATCCCTCTGACCTTCTTAATGACGATGAAACACAGAAATTGCATCGGAATTAAATACAAAATGCACAATGCCGACTTAAGTACAAGAAGACTGACACTTCCCACTGTCTGTGATTTGAACCATTCCTGTTACACTGGTTATAGATTCCGATGCTTCACTTCTGGTTTACTGTATAACATTGGACCTTCTTATTGACGATGAAACACAAAACTTGCATCGGAATTAAATACAAAAGGCACAATGCCGGCTTATGTACAAGAAGACTGACTCTTCTTACTGACTATGTTTCGAACCATTCCTGTGACACTAGTTATAGACTCTGATGCTTCCCTTCTAGTTTACTGTATCCTTTGGACCTTCTTATTGAAGATGAAACACAGAAATTGCACCGGAATTAAATACAAAAGGCACAATGCCGACTTAAGTACAAGAATACTGACTCTTCTTACTGTCTATGCTTTTAACCATCCCTGTGACACTAGTTATAGATTCCGATGCTTCACTCCAGGTTTACTGTATCCCTTGGACCTTCTTATTGACGATGAAACACAAAAATAGCTTCGGAATTAAATACAAAAGGCACAATGGCGACTTAAGTACAAGAAGACTGACTCTTCTTACTGACTATGTTTTGAACCATTCCTGTGACACTAGTTATAGATTCCGAAGCTTCACTCCACGTTTATTGTATCCCTTGGACCTCCTTATTGACGAAGAAACACAGAAATTGCATCGGAATTAAATACAAAAGGCACAATGCCAAGTACAAGAAGACTGACTCTTCTTACAGACTATGTTTTGAACCATTCCTGTGGCACCAGTTATAGATTCCGGTGCTTCACTTCAGGTTTACTGTACCCCTTCTACCTTCTTTTTGACGATGAAACACAGAAATTGCATCGGAATTGAATACAAAAGGCACAATGGCGACTTAAGTACAAGAAGACTGATTCTTCTTACTGACTATGTTTTGAACCATTCCTGTGACTCTTGTTATAGATTCCGATGCTTCACTTCAGGTTTACTGTATCCCTCTGACCTTCTTATTAACGATGAAACACAGAAATTGCATCGGAATTAAATTCTAAAGGCACAATGCCGAATTAAGTACATGAAGACTGACTCTTCTTACTGTCGATGCTTTGAACCATTCCTGTGACAGTAGTTATAGATTCCGATGCTTCACTCCAGGTTTACTGTATCCCTTGGACCCTCTTATTGACGATGAAACGCAGAAATTGCATCGGAATTAAATAAAAAAGGCACAATGCCGACTTAATTACAAGAAGACTGACCCTACTTATTGTCTATGATTTGAACCATTCCTGTGACACTAGTTATTGATTCCGATGCTTCACTCCAGGTTTACTATATCCCTTGGACCTTCTTATTGACGATGAAACACAGAAATTGCATAGGAATTAAATAGAAAAGGCACAATGCCGACTTAAGTACAAGAATACTGTCTCTTCCTACTGTCTATGTTGTGAACCATTCCTGTGACACTAGTTATATATTCCGATGCCTCACTGCAGGTTTACTGTATCCCTCTGACCTTCTTAATGACGATGAAACACAGAAATTGCATCGGAATTAAATACAAAAGGCACAATGCCGACTTAAGTACAAGAAGACTGACACTTCCCACTGTCTGTGATTTGAACCATTCCTGTTACACTAGTTATAGATTCCGATGCTTCACTTCTGGTTTACGGTATAACATTGGACCTTCTTATTGACGATGAAACACAAAATTTGCATCGGAATTAAATACAAAAGGCACAATGCCGGCTTATGTACAAGAAGACTGACTCTTCTTACTGACTATGTATCGAACCATTCCTGTGACACTAGTTATAGACTCTGATGCTTCCCTTCTAGTTTACTGTATCCTTTGGTCCTTCTTATTGAAGATGAAACACAGAAATTGCACCGGAATTAAATACAAAAGGCACAATGCCGACTTAAGTACAAGAATACTGACTCTTCTTACTGTCTATGCTTTTAACCATCCCTGTGACACTAGTTATAGATTCCGATGCTTCACTCCAGGTTTACTGTATCCCTTGGACCTTCTTATTGACGACGAAACACAAAAATAGCTTCGGAATTAAATACAAAAGGCACAATGGCGACTTAAGTACAAGAAGACTGACTCTTCTTACTGACTATGTTTTGAACCATTCCTGTGACACTAGTTATAGATTCCGAAGCTTCACTCCACGTTTATTGTATCCCTTGGACCTCCTTATTGACGAAGAAACACAGAAATTGCATCGGAATTAAATACAAAAGGCACAATGCCGACTCAAGTACAAGAAGACTGACTCTTCTTACTGACTATGTTTTGAACCATTTCTGTGACGCTAGTTATAGATTCCGATGCTTCACTCCCGGTTTACTGTATCCCTTGGATCTTCTTATTGACGATGAAACACAAAAATAGCATCGGAATTAAATACAAAAGGCACAATGCCGACTTAAGTACAAGAAAACTGACTCTTCTTACTGACTATGTTTGAACCATTCCTGTGACACTAGTTATAGATTCCGATGCTTCACTCCAGGTTTACTGTATATCTTGGACCTTCTTATTGACGATGAAACACAGATATTGCATCGGAATTAAATAAAAAAGGCACAATGCCGACTTAAGTACAAGAAGACTGACCCTACTTATTGTCTATGCTTTGAACCATTCCCGTGACACTAGTTATAGATTCCGATTCTGCACTCCAGGTTTACTATATCCCTTGGACCTTCTTATTGACGATGAAACACAGAAATTGCATAGGAATTAAATAGAAAAGGCACAATGCCGACTTAAGTACAAAATACTTTCTCTTCCTACTGTCTATGTTGTGAACCATTCCTGTGACACTAGTTATAGATTCCGATGCTTCACTTCAGGTTTACTGTATCATTCTGACCTTCTTAATGACGATGAAACACAGAAATTGCATCGGAATTAAATACAAAAGGCACAATGCCGACTTAAGTACAAGAAGACTGACACTTCCCACTGTCTGTGATTTGAACCATTCCTGTTACACTAGTTATAGATTCCGATGCTTCACTTCTGGTTTACTGTATAACATTGGACCTTCTTATTGACGATGAAACACAAAAATTGCATCGGAATTAAATTCAAAAGGCACAATGCCGGCTTATGTACAAGAAGACTGACTCTTCTTACTGACTATGTTTTGAACCATTACTGTGGCACTAGTTACAGATTCCGGTGCTTCACTTCAGGTTTACTGTACCCCTTCTACCTTCTTTTTGACGCGAAACACAGAAATTGCATCGGAATTGAATACAAAGGGCACAATGCCGACTTAAGTACAAGAAGACTGACTCTTCTTACTGACTATGCTTTGAACCATTCCTGTGCCACTAGTTATAGATTCCGGTGCTTCACTTCAGATTTACTGTATCCCTCTGACCTTCTTATTGACGATGAAACACAGAAATTGCATCGGAATTAAATACAAAAGGCAAGATGCCGACTTAAGTACAAGAATACTGATTCTTCTTACTGTCTATGTTTTGAACCATCCCTGTGACACTAGTTATAGATTCCGATGCATCACTCCAGGTTTACTGTATCACTTGGACCTTATTATTGATGATGAAACACAGAAATTGCATCGGAATTGAATACCAAATTCACAATGCCGACTTTAGTACAAGTATACTGATTCTTCATACTGACTATGTTTTGAACCAATCCTGTGACACTAGTTATAGATTCCGATGCTTCACTTCAGATTGACAGTATCCCTCTGACGTTCTTATTGACGATGAAACACAGAAATTGCGTCGGAACTAAATACAAAAGGCACAATGCCGAATTAAGAACAAGAAGACTGACTCTTCTTACTGTCTATGTTTTCAACCAATCCTGTGACATTAGTAATAGATTCCGATGCTTCACTCTAGGTTTACTGTATCCCTCTGACCTTCTTATTGACGATGAAACACAGAAATTGCAACGGAATTAAATACAAAAGGAACAATGCCGACTTAAGTACGAGAAGACTGATTCTTCTTTTGTCTATGTTTTGAACCATTCCTGTGACACTAGTTTTAAATTTCGATGCTTCACTTCAGGTTTACTGTATCCCTTGGACCTTCTAGTTGACGATGAAACACTGAAACTGTCGATGTTTTGAACCATTCCTGTGACAGTAGTTATAGATTCCGATGCTTCACTCCCGGTTTACTGTATCCCTTGGACCTTCTTATTGACGATGAAACACAGAAATTGCATCGGAATTAAATAAAAAACAACATTGCCGACTTAAGTACAAGAAGACTGACCCTACTTACTGTCTATGTTTTGAACCATTCCTGTGACACTAGTTATGGGTTCCGATGCTTCACTTCAGGTTTACTGTATCCCTTGGACCTTCATATTGAAGATGAAACACGGAAATTGCATCGTAATCAAATACAAAATGCACAATGCCGACTTAAGTACAAGAAGAATGACTCTTCCTACTGTCTATGATTTGAACCATTCCTGTGACACTAGTTATAGATTCCGATGCTTCACTTCAGGTTTACTGTATCCCTTGGACCTTCTTATTGACGATGAAACACAGAAATTGCATCGTAATCAAATACAAAATGCACAATGCCGACTTAAGTACAAGAAGACTGACTCTTCCCACTGTCTATGCTTTGAACCATTCCTGTTACACTAGTTATAGATTCCGATGCTTCACTTCAGGTTTAATGTATCCTTTGGACCTTCTTGTTGACGATGAAACACAAAAATTGCATCGGAATTAAGTACAAAAGGCACAATGCCGACTTATGTACAAGAAGACTGACTCTTCTTACTGACTATGTTTTTAATTATTCCTGTGACACTAGTTATAGATTCCGGTGCTTCACTTCAGGTTTACTGTATCCCTTGGACCTTTTTATTGACGATGAAACACAGAAATTGCATCGGAATTAAATACAAAATGCACAATGCCGACTTAAGTACAAGAATACTGACTCTTCTTACTGACTATGATTTGAACCATTTCTGTGACACTAGTTATAGATTCCGATGCTTCACTCCCGGTTTACTGTATCCCTTGGACCTTCTTATTGACGATGAAACACAGAAATTGCATCGGAATTAAATACAAAATGCACAATGCCGACTCAAGTACAAGAAGACTGACTCTTCTTACTGACTATGTTTTGAACCATTTCTGTGACACTAATTATAGATTCCGGTGCTTCACTCCCGGTTTACTGTATCCCTTGGACCTTCTTATTGACGATGAAACACAAAAATTGCATCGGAACTAAATACAAAAGCCACAATGCCGACTTAAGTACAAGAAGACTGACTCTTCTTACTGACTATGTTTGAACCATTCCTGTGACACTAGGTATAGATTCCGATGCTTCACTCCAGGTTTACTGTATATCTTGGACCTTCGTATTGACGATGAAACACAGATATTGCATCGGAATTAAATAAAAAAGGCACAATGCCGACTTAAGTACAAGAAGACTGACCCTACTTACTGTCTATGTTTTGAACCATTCCTGTGACACTAGTTATAGATTCCGATGCTTTACTCCAGGTTTACTATATCCCTTGGACCTTCTTATTGACGATGAAACACAGAAATTGCATAGGAATTAAATAGAAAAGGCACAATGCCGACTTAAGTACAAGAATACTGTCTCTTCCTACTGTCTATGTTGTGAACCATTCCTGTGACACTAGTTATAGATTCCGATGCTTCACTTCAGGTTTACTGTATCCCTCTGACCTTCTTAATGACGATGAAACACAGAAATTGCATCGGAATTAAATACAAAAGGCACAATGCCGACTTAAGTACAAGAAGACTGACACTTCCCACTGTCTGTGATTTGAACCATTCCTGTTACACTGGTTATAGATTCCGATGCTTCACTTCTGGTTTACTGTATAACATTGGACCTTCTTATTGACGATGAAACACAAAACTTGCATCGGAATTAAATACAAAAGGCACAATGCCGGCTTATGTACAAGAAGACTGACTCTTCTTACTGACTATGTTTCGAACCATTCCTGTGACACTAGTTATAGACTCTGATGCTTCCCTTCTAGTTTACTGTATCCTTTGGACCTTCTTATTGAAGATGAAACACAGAAATTGCACCGGAATTAAATACAAAAGGCACAATGCCGACTTAAGTACAAGAATACTGACTCTTCTTACTGTCTATGCTTTTAACCATCCCTGTGACACTAGTTATAGATTCCGATGCTTCACTCCAGGTTTACTGTATCCCTTGGACCTTCTTATTGACGATGAAACACAAAAATAGCTTCGGAATTAAATACAAAAGGCACAATGGCGACTTAAGTACAAGAAGACTGACTCTTCTTACTGACTATGTTTTGAACCATTCCTGTGACACTAGTTATAGATTCCGAAGCTTCACTCCACGTTTATTGTATCCCTTGGACCTCCTTATTGACGAAGAAACACAGAAATTGCATCGGAATTAAATACAAAAGGCACAATGCCAAGTACAAGAAGACTGACTCTTCTTACAGACTATGTTTTGAACCATTCCTGTGGCACCAGTTATAGATTCCGGTGCTTCACTTCAGGTTTACTGTACCCCTTCTACCTTCTTTTTGACGATGAAACACAGAAATTGCATCGGAATTGAATACAAAAGGCACAATGGCGACTTAAGTACAAGAAGACTGATTCTTCTTACTGACTATGTTTTGAACCATTCCTGTGACTCTTGTTATAGATTCCGATGCTTCACTTCAGGTTTACTGTATCCCTCTGACCTTCTTATTAACGATGAAACACAGAAATTGCATCGGAATTAAATTCTAAAGGCACAATGCCGAATTAAGTACATGAAGACTGACTCTTCTTACTGTCGATGCTTTGAACCATTCCTGTGACAGTAGTTATAGATTCCGATGCTTCACTCCAGGTTTACTGTATCCCTTGGACCCTCTTATTGACGATGAAACGCAGAAATTGCATCGGAATTAAATAAAAAAGGCACAATGCCGACTTAATTACAAGAAGACTGACCCTACTTATTGTCTATGATTTGAACCATTCCTGTGACACTAGTTATTGATTCCGATGCTTCACTCCAGGTTTACTATATCCCTTGGACCTTCTTATTGACGATGAAACACAGAAATTGCATAGGAATTAAACAGAAAAGGCACAATGCCGACTTAAGTACATGAAGACTGTCTCTTCCTACTGTCTATGTTTTGAACCATTCCTGTGACACTAGTTATAGATTCCGATGCTTCACTTCAGGTTTACTGTATTCCTCGTACCTTCTTATTGACGATGAAACACAGATATCGCATCGGAATTAAATACAAAAGGCACAATGCCGACTTAAGTAAAAGAAGACCGACTCTTGCCACTGTCTATGCTTTGAACCATTCCTGTTACAGTAGTTATAGATTCCGATGCTTCACTTCAGGTTCACTGTATCCCTTGGACCTTCATATTGACGATGAAACACAGAAATTGCTTCGGAATTAAATACAAAAGGCACAATGCCGACTTATGTACAAGAAGACTGACTCTTCTTACTGACTATGTTTTGAACCATTCCTGTGACACTAGTTATAGACTCTGATGCTTCACTTCAGGTTTACTGTATCCCTTGGACCTTCATATTGAAGATGAAACACAGAAATTGCATCGGAATTAAATACAAAAGGCACAATGCCGACTTTAGTGCAAGAAGACTGATCCTTCTTACTCACTATGTTTTGATTCATTCCTGTGACACTAGTTATATTTCCGATGCTTCACTCCAGGTTTACTGTATCCCTTGGACCTTCTTATTGACGATGAAACACAGAAATTGCATCGGAATTAAATACAAAAGGCAAGATGCCGACTTAAGTACAAGAATACTGATTCTTCTTACTGTCTATGTTTTGAACCATCCCTGTGACACTAGTTATAGATTCCGATGCATCACTCCAGGTTTACTGTATCACTTGGACCTTATTATTGATGATGAAACACAGAAATTGCATCGGAATTGAATACCAAATTCACAATGCCGACTTTAGTACAAGTATACTGATTCTTCATACTGACTATGTTTTGAACCAATCCTGTGACACTAGTTATAGATTCCGATGCTTCACTTCAGATTGACAGTATCCCTCTGACGTTCTTATTGACGATGAAACACAGAAATTGCGTCGGAACTAAATACAAAAGGCACAATGCCGAATTAAGAACAAGAAGACTGACTCTTCTTACTGTCTATGTTTTCAACCAATCCTGTGACATTAGTAATAGATTCCGATGCTTCACTCTAGGTTTACTGTATCCCTCTGACCTTCTTATTGACGATGAAACACAGAAATTGCAACGGAATTAAATACAAAAGGAACAATGCCGACTTAAGTACGAGAAGACTGATTCTTCTTTTGTCTATGTTTTGAACCATTCCTGTGACACTAGTTTTAAATTTCGATGCTTCACTTCAGGTTTACTGTATCCCTTGGACCTTCTAGTTGACGATGAAACACTGAAACTGTCGATGTTTTGAACCATTCCTGTGACAGTAGTTATAGATTCCGATGCTTCACTCCCGGTTTACTGTATCCCTTGGACCTTCTTATTGACGATGAAACACAGAAATTGCATCGGAATTAAATAAAAAACAACATTGCCGACTTAAGTACAAGAAGACTGACCCTACTTACTGTCTATGTTTTGAACCATTCCTGTGACACTAGTTATGGGTTCCGATGCTTCACTTCAGGTTTACTGTATCCCTTGGACCTTCATATTGAAGATGAAACACGGAAATTGCATCGTAATCAAATACAAAATGCACAATGCCGACTTAAGTACAAGAAGAATGACTCTTCCTACTGTCTATGATTTGAACCATTCCTGTGACACTAGTTATAGATTCCGATGCTTCACTTCAGGTTTACTGTATCCCTTGGACCTTCTTATTGACGATGAAACACAGAAATTGCATCGTAATCAAATACAAAATGCACAATGCCGACTTAAGTACAAGAAGACTGACTCTTCCCACTGTCTATGCTTTGAACCATTCCTGTTACACTAGTTATAGATTCCGATGCTTCACTTCAGGTTTAATGTATCCTTTGGACCTTCTTGTTGACGATGAAACACAAAAATTGCATCGGAATTAAGTACAAAAGGCACAATGCCGACTTATGTACAAGAAGACTGACTCTTCTTACTGACTATGTTTTTAATTATTCCTGTGACACTAGTTATAGATTCCGGTGCTTCACTTCAGGTTTACTGTATCCCTTGGACCTTTTTATTGACGATGAAACACAGAAATTGCATCGGAATTAAATACAAAATGCACAATGCCGACTTAAGTACAAGAATACTGACTCTTCTTACTGACTATGATTTGAACCATTTCTGTGACACTAGTTATAGATTCCGATGCTTCACTCCCGGTTTACTGTATCCCTTGGACCTTCTTATTGACGATGAAACACAGAAATTGCATCGGAATTAAATACAAAATGCACAATGCCGACTCAAGTACAAGAAGACTGACTCTTCTTACTGACTATGTTTTGAACCATTTCTGTGACACTAATTATAGATTCCGGTGCTTCACTCCCGGTTTACTGTATCCCTTGGACCTTCTTATTGACGATGAAACACAAAAATTGCATCGGAACTAAATACAAAAGCCACAATGCCGACTTAAGTACAAGAAGACTGACTCTTCTTACTGACTATGTTTGAACCATTCCTGTGACACTAGGTATAGATTCCGATGCTTCACTCCAGGTTTACTGTATATCTTGGACCTTCGTATTGACGATGAAACACAGATATTGCATCGGAATTAAATAAAAAAGGCACAATGCCGACTTAAGTACAAGAAGACTGACCCTACTTACTGTCTATGTTTTGAACCATTCCTGTGACACTAGTTATAGATTCCGATGCTTTACTCCAGGTTTACTATATCCCTTGGACCTTCTTATTGACGATGAAACACAGAAATTGCATAGGAATTAAATAGAAAAGGCACAATGCCGACTTAAGTACAAGAATACTGTCTCTTCCTACTGTCTATGTTGTGAACCATTCCTGTGACACTAGTTATAGATTCCGATGCTTCACTTCAGGTTTACTGTATCCCTCTGACCTTCTTAATGACGATGAAACACAGAAATTGCATCGGAATTAAATACAAAAGGCACAATGCCGACTTAAGTACAAGAAGACTGACACTTCCCACTGTCTGTGATTTGAACCATTCCTGTTACACTGGTTATAGATTCCGATGCTTCACTTCTGGTTTACTGTATAACATTGGACCTTCTTATTGACGATGAAACACAAAACTTGCATCGGAATTAAATACAAAAGGCACAATGCCGGCTTATGTACAAGAAGACTGACTCTTCTTACTGACTATGTTTCGAACCATTCCTGTGACACTAGTTATAGACTCTGATGCTTCCCTTCTAGTTTACTGTATCCTTTGGACCTTCTTATTGAAGATGAAACACAGAAATTGCACCGGAATTAAATACAAAAGGCACAATGCCGACTTAAGTACAAGAATACTGACTCTTCTTACTGTCTATGCTTTTAACCATCCCTGTGACACTAGTTATAGATTCCGATGCTTCACTCCAGGTTTACTGTATCCCTTGGACCTTCTTATTGACGATGAAACACAAAAATAGCTTCGGAATTAAATACAAAAGGCACAATGGCGACTTAAGTACAAGAAGACTGACTCTTCTTACTGACTATGTTTTGAACCATTCCTGTGACACTAGTTATAGATTCCGAAGCTTCACTCCACGTTTATTGTATCCCTTGGACCTCCTTATTGACGAAGAAACACAGAAATTGCATCGGAATTAAATACAAAAGGCACAATGCCAAGTACAAGAAGACTGACTCTTCTTACAGACTATGTTTTGAACCATTCCTGTGGCACCAGTTATAGATTCCGGTGCTTCACTTCAGGTTTACTGTACCCCTTCTACCTTCTTTTTGACGATGAAACACAGAAATTGCATCGGAATTGAATACAAAAGGCACAATGGCGACTTAAGTACAAGAAGACTGATTCTTCTTACTGACTATGTTTTGAACCATTCCTGTGACTCTTGTTATAGATTCCGATGCTTCACTTCAGGTTTACTGTATCCCTCTGACCTTCTTATTAACGATGAAACACAGAAATTGCATCGGAATTAAATTCTAAAGGCACAATGCCGAATTAAGTACATGAAGACTGACTCTTCTTACTGTCGATGCTTTGAACCATTCCTGTGACAGTAGTTATAGATTCCGATGCTTCACTCCAGGTTTACTGTATCCCTTGGACCCTCTTATTGACGATGAAACGCAGAAATTGCATCGGAATTAAATAAAAAAGGCACAATGCCGACTTAATTACAAGAAGACTGACCCTACTTATTGTCTATGATTTGAACCATTCCTGTGACACTAGTTATTGATTCCGATGCTTCACTCCAGGTTTACTATATCCCTTGGACCTTCTTATTGACGAAGAAACACAGAAATTGCATAGGAATTAAACAGAAAAGGCACAATGCCGACTTAAGTACATGAAGACTGTCTCTTCCTACTGTCTATGTTTTGAACCATTCCTGTGACACTAGTTATAGATTCCGATGCTTCACTTCAGGTTTACTGTATTCCTCGTACCTTCTTATTGACGATGAAACACAGATATCGCATCGGAATTAAATACAAAAGGCACAATGCCGACTTAAGTAAAAGAAGACCGACTCTTGCCACTGTCTATGCTTTGAACCATTCCTGTTACAGTAGTTATAGATTCCGATGCTTCACTTCAGGTTCACTGTATCCCTTGGACCTTCATATTGACGATGAAACACAGAAATTGCTTCGGAATTAAATACAAAAGGCACAATGCCGACTTATGTACAAGAAGACTGACTCTTCTTACTGACTATGTTTTGAACCATTCCTGTGACACTAGTTATAGACTCTGATGCTTCACTTCAGGTTTACTGTATCCCTTGGACCTTCATATTGAAGATGAAACACAGAAATTGCATCGGAATTAAATACAAAAGGCACAATGCCGACTTTAGTGCAAGAAGACTGATCCTTCTTACTCACTATGTTTTGATTCATTCCTGTGACACTAGTTATATTTCCGATGCTTCACTCCAGGTTTACTGTATCCCTTGGACCTTCTTATTGACGATGAAACACAGAAATTGCATCGGAATTAAATACAAAAGGCACAATGCCGACTTAAGTACAAGAAGACTGACTCTTCTTACTGACTATGCTTTAAACCATTCCAGTGCCACTAGTTATAGATTCCGGTGCTTCACTTCAGGTTTAACGTATCCCTTGGACCTTCTTATTGACGATGAAACACAGAAATTGCATCGGAATTAAATACAAAAGGCAAAATGCCGACTTAAGTACAAGAATACTGACTCTTCTTACTGTCTATGATTTCAACCATCCCTGTGTCACTAGGTATAGATTCCGATGCTTGACTTCAGATTTACTGTATCCCTTTGACCTTCTTATTGACGATGAAACACAGAAATTGCATCGGAATTAAATACAAAAGGCACAATGCCGACTTAAGTACAAGAAGACTGACTCTTCCCACTGTCTATGCTTTGAACCATTCCTGTTACACTAGTTATAGATTCCGATGCTTCACTTCAGGTTTACTGTATCCCTTGGACCTTCATATTGCAGATGAAACACAGAAATTGCATCAAAATTACATACAAAAGGCACAATGCCGACTTAAGTTCAAGAATACTGACTCTTCCTACTGTCTATGCTTTGAACCATTCCTGTGACACTAGTTATAGATTCCGATGCTTCACTTAAGGTTTACTGTATCCCTCTGACCTTCTTATTGACGATCAAACACAGAAATTGCATTGTAATTAAATACAAAAGGGACAATGCCGTCTTAAATACAAGAAGACTGACTCTTCCCACTGTCTATGTTTTGAACCATTCCTGATACACTAGTTATAGATTCCGATGCTTCACTTCAGGTTTAATGTATCCTTTGGACCTTCTTATTGACGATGAAACACAGAAATTGCATCGGAATTAAATACAAAAGGCACAACGCCGACTTAAGTACAAGAATACTGTCTCTTCTTGCTGAGTATGTTTTGAACCATTTCTGTGACACTAGTTATAGATTCCGGTGCTTCACTCCCGGTTTACTGTATCCCTTGGACCTTCTTATTGACGATGAAACACAAAAATAGCATCGGAATTAAATACAAAAGGCACAATGCCGACTTAAGTTCAAGAAGACTGACTCTTCTTACTGACTATGTTTGAACCATTCCTGTGACACTAGTTATAGATTCCGATGCTTCACTCCAGGTTTACTATATCACTTGTACCTTCTTATTGACGATGAAACACAGAAATTGCATAGGAATTAATTAGAAAAGGCACAATGCCGACTTTAGTAAAAGAAGACTGTCTCTTCCTACGGTCTATGGTGTGAACCATTCCTGTGACACTAGTTATAGGTATCGATGCTTCACTTCAGGTTTACTGTATCCCTCTGACCTTCTTAATGACGATGAAACACAGAAATTGCATCGGACGTAAATACAAAAGGCACAATGCCGACTTGAGTACAAGAAGACTGACACTTCCCACTGTCTGTGATTTGAACCATTCCTGTTACACTAGTTATAGATTCCGATGCTTCACTTCTGGTTTACTGTATAACATTGGACCATCTTATTGACGATGAAACACAAACATTGCATCGGAATTAAATACAAAAGACACAATGCCGGCTTATATACAAGAAGACTGACTCTTCTTACTGACTATGCTTTGAACCATTCCTGTGACACTAGTTATAGACTCTGATGCTTCTCTTCAAGTTTACTGTATCCTTTGGACCTTCTTATTGAAGATGAAACACAGAAATTGTATCGGAATTAAATACAAAAGGCACAATGCCGACTTAAGTACAAGAATACTGACTCTTCTTACTGTCTACGTTTTGAACCATCCCTGTGGCACTAGTTATAGATTCCGGTGCTTCACTTCAGGTTTAATGTACCCCTTCTACCTGCTTATTGACGATGAAACACAGAAATTGCATCGGAATTGAATACAAAAGGCACAATGGCCACTTAAGTACAAGAATACTGACTCTTCTTACTGTCGATGTTTTAACCATCCCTGTGTCACTAGTTAATGATTCTGATGCTTCACTCCAGGTATACTGTATCCCTTGGACCTCCTTTTTGACGATCAAACACAGAAATTGCATCGGAATTAAATACAAAAGGCACAATGCCGACTTAAGTACAAGAAGACTGATTCTTCTTACTGACTATGTTTTGAACCATTCCTGTGACTCTAGTTGTAGATTCCGATGCTTCACTTCAGGTTTACTGTATCCCTCTGACCTTCTTATTAACGATGAAACACAGAAATTGCATCGGAATTAAATTCTAAAGGCACAATGCCGAATTAAGTACAAGAAGACTGACTCTTCTTACTGTCTATGTTTTGAACCATTCCTGTGACACTAGTTATAGGCTCTGATGCTTCACTTCAAGTTTACTGTATCCTTTGGACCTTCTTATTGAAGATGAAACACAGAAATTGCATCGGAATTAAACACAAAAGGCACAATGCCGACTTAAGTACAAGAATACTGATTCTTCTTACTGTCTATGTTTTGAACCATCCCTGTGATACTAGTTATAGATTCCGATGCATCACTCCAGGTTTACTGTATCCCTCGGACCTTATTATTGACGATGAAACACAGAAATTGCATCGGAATTAAATACAAAATGCACAATGCCGACTTAAGTACAAGAAGACTGACCCTACTTACAGTCTATGCTTTGAACCAGTCCTGTGACACTTGTTATTGATTCCGATGCTTGCCTTCAGAATTACTGTATCCCTCTGACCTTCTTATTAACGATGAAACACAGAAATTGCATCGGAAATAAATACAAAAGGCACAATGCCGACTTGAGTACAAGAAGACTGACACTTCCCACTGTCTGTGATTTGAACCATTCCTGTTACACTAGTTATAGATTCCGATGCTTCACTTCTGGTTTACTGTATAACATTGGACCATCTTATTGACGATGAAACACAAACATTGCATCGGAATTAAATACAAAAGGCACAATGCCGGCTTATATACAAGAAGACTGACTCTTCTTACTGACTATGCTTTGAACCATTCCTGTGACACTAGTTATAGACTCTGATGCTTCTCTTCAAGTTTACTGTATCCTTTGGACCTTCTTATTGAAGATGAAACACAGAAATTGCATCGGAATTAAATACAAAAGGCACAATGCCGACTTAAGTACAAGAATACTGACTCTTCTTACTGTCTACGTTTTGAACCATCCCTGTGGCACTAGTTATAGATTCCGGTGCTTCACTTCAGGTTTAATGTACCCCTTCTACCTTCTTATTGACGATGAAACACAGAAATTGCATCGGAATTGAATACAAAAGGCACAATGGCCACTTAAGTACAAGAATACTGACTCTTCTTACTGTCGATGTTTTAACCATCCCTGTGTCACTAGTTATAGATTCTGATGCTTCACTCCAGGTATACTGTATCCCTTGGACCTCCTTTTTGACGATCAAACACAGAAATTGCATCGGAATTAAATACAAAAGGCACAATGCCGACTTAAGTACAAGAAGACTGATTCTTCTTACTGACTATGTTTTGAACCATTCCTGTGACTCTAGTTGTAGATTCCGATGCTTCACTTCAGGTTTACTGTATCCCTCTGACCTTCTTATTAACGATGAAACACAGAAATTGCATCGGAATTAAATTCTAAAGGCACAATGCCGAATTAAGTACAAGAAGACTGACTCTTCTTACTGTCTATGTTTTGAACCATTCCTGTGACACTAGTTTTAGGCTCTGATGCTTCACTTCAAGTTTACTGTATCCTTTGGACCTTCTTATTGAAGATGAAACACAGAAATTGCATCGGAATTAAACACAAAAGGCACAATGCCGACTTAAGTACAAGAAGACTGACTCTTCTTACTGTCTATGTTTTGAACCATTCCTGTGACACTATTTATAGGCTCTGATGCTTCACTTCAAGTTTACTGTATCCTTTGGACCTTCTTATTGAAGATGAAACACAGAAATTGCATCGGAATTAAATACTAAAGGCACAATGCCGAAATATGTACAAGAAGACTGACTCTTCTTACTGTCGATGTTTTGAACCATTCCTGTGACAGTGGTTATAAATTCCGATGCTTCACTCCAGGTTTACTGAATCCCTTGGACCTTCTTATTGACGATGAAACACAGATATTGCATCGGAATTAAATAAAAAAGGCACAATGCCGACTTAAGTACAAGAAGACTGACCCTACTTACTGTCTATGTTTGAACCATCCCTGTGACACTAGTTATAGATTCCATTGCTTAACTCCAGGTTTACTGTATCCCATGGACCTTCTTATTGACGATGAAACACAGAAATTGCATCGGAATTAAATACATAAGGCACAATGTCGACTTTAGTGCAAGAAGACTGATCCTTCTTACTCACTATGTTTTTATTCATTCCTGTGACACTAGTTATATTTCCGATGCTTCACTCCAGGTTTACTGTATCCCTTGGACCTTCTTATTGACGATGAAACACAGAAATCGCATAGGAATTAAACAGAAAAGGCACAATGCCGACTTAAGTACATGAAGACTGTCTCTTCCTACTGTCTATGTTTTGAACCATTCCTGTGACGCTAGTTATAGATTCCGATGCTTCACTTCAGGTTTACTGTATTCCTCGGACCTTCTTATTGACGATGAAACACAGAAATCGCATCGGAATTAAATACAAAAGGCACAATGCCGACTTAAGTACAAGAAGACCGACTCTTCCCACTGTCTATGATTTGAACCATTCCTGTTACAGTAGTTATAGATTCCGATGCTTCACTTCAGGTTCACTGTATCCCTTGGACCTTCATATTGACGATGAAACACAGAAATTGCATCGGAATTATATACAAAAGGCACAATGCCGACTTATGTACAAGAAGACTGACTCTTCTTACTGACTATGTTTTGAACCATTCCTGTGACACTAGTTATAGACTCTGATGCTTCACTTCAGGTTTACTGTATCCCTTGGACCTTCATATTGAAGATGAAACACAGAAATTGCATCGGAATTAAATACAAAAGGCACAATGCCGACTTAAGTACAAGAATACTGACTCTTCTTACTGTCTACGTTTTGAACCATCCCTGTGACACTAGTTATAGAATCCATTGCTTAACTCTAGGTTTACTGTATCCCATGGACCTACTTATTGACGATGAAACACAGAAATTGCATCGGAATTAAATACAAAAGGCACAATGCCGACTTTAGTGCAAGAAGACTGATCCTTCTTACTCACTATGTTTTGATTCATTCCTGTGACACTAGTTATATTTCCGATGCTTCACTCCAGGTTTACTGTATCCCTTGGACCTTCTTATTGACGATGAAACACAGAAATTGCATCGGAATTAAATACAAAAGGCACAATGCCGACTTAAGTACAAGAAGACTGACTCTTCTTACTGACTATGCTTTAAACCATTCCTGTGCCACTAGTTATAGATTCCGGTGCTTCACTTCAGGTTTAATGTATCCCTTGGACCTTCTTATTGACGATGAAACACAGAAATTGCATCGGAATTAAATACAAAAGGCACAATGCCGACTTAAGTACAAGAAGACTGACTCTTCCCACTGTCTATGCTTTGAACCATTCCTGTTACACTAGTTATAGATTCCGATGCTTCACTTCAGGTTTACTGTATCCCTTGGACCTTCATATTGATGATGAAACACAGAAATTGCATCAAAATTACATACAAAAGTCACAATGCCGACTTAAGTTCAAGAATACTGACTCTTCCTACTGTCTATGCTTTGAACCATTCCTGTGACACTAGTTATAGATTCCGATGCTTCACTTAAGGTTTACTGTATCCCTCTGACCTTCTTATTGACGATCAAACACAGAAATTGCATCGTAATTAAATACAAAAGGCACAATGCCGATTTAAGTACAAGAAGACTGACTCTTCCCACTGTCTATGTTTTGAACCATTCCTGATACACTAGTTATAGATTCCGATGCTTCACTTCAGGTTTAATGTATCCTTTGGACTTTCTTATTGACGATGAAACACAGAAATTGCATCGGAATTAAATACAAAAGGCACAATGCCGACTTAAGTACAAGAAGACTGACACTTCCCACTGTCTGTGATTTGAACCATTCCTGTTACACTAGTTATAGATTCCGATGCTTCACTTCTGGTTTACTGTATAACATTGGACCTTCTTATTGACGATGAAACACAAAAATTGCATCGGAATTAAATTCAAAAGGCACAATGCCGGCTTATGTACAAGAAGACTGACTCTTCTTACTGACTATGTTTTGAACCATTCCTGTGGCACTAGTTACAGATTCCGGTGCTTCACTTCAGGTTTACTGTACCCCTTCTACCTTCTTTTTGACGCTAAACACAGAAATTGCATCGGAATTGAATACAAAGGGCACAATGCCGACTTAAGTACAAGTAGACTGACTCTTCTTACTGACTATGCTTTGAACCATTCCTGTGCCACTAGTTATAGATTCCGGTGCTTCACTTCAGATTTACTGTATCCCTCTGACCTTCTTATTGACGATGAAACACAGAAATTGCATCGGAATTAAATACAAAAGGCACAATGCCGACTTAAGTACAAGAATACTGATTCTTCTTACTGTCTATGTTTTGAACCATCCCTGTGACACTAGTTATAGATTCCGATGCATCACTCCAGGTTTACTGTATCACTTGGACCTTATTATTGATGATGAAACACAGAAATTGCATCGGAATTCAATACCAAATTCACAATGCCGACTTTAGTACAAGTATACTGATTCTTCTTACTGACTATGTTTTGAACCAATCCTGTGACACTAGTTATAGATTCCGATGCTTCACTTCAGATTGACAGTATCCCTCTGACGTTCTTATTGACGATGAAACACAGACATTGCGTCGGAACTAAATACAAAAGGCACAATGCCGAATTAAGCACAAGAAGACTGACTCTTCTTACTGTCTATGTTTTCAACCATTCCTGCGACACTAATAATAGATTCCGATGCTTCACTCTAGGTTCACTGTATCCCTCTGACCTTCTTATTGACGATGTAACACAGAAATTGCAACGGAATTAAATACAAAAGGAACAATGCCGACTTAAGTACGAGAAGACTGATTATTCTTTTGTCTATGTTTTGAACCATTCCTGTGACACTAGTTATAAATTTCGATGCTTCACTTCAGGTTTACTGTATCCCTTGGACCTTCTAGTTGACGATGAAACACAGAAACTGTCGATGTTTTGAACCATTCCTGTGACAGTAGTTATAGATTCCGATGCTTCACTCCCGGTTTACTGTATCCCTTGGACCTTCTTATTGACGATGAAACACAGAAATTGCATCGGAATTAAATAAAAAACAACATTGCCGACTTAAGTACAAGAAGACTGACCCTACTTACTGTCTATGTTTTGAACCATTCCTGTGACACTAGTTATGGGTTCCGATGCTTCACTTCAGGTTTACTGTATCCCTTGGACCTTCATGTTGAAGATGAAACACAGAAATTGCATCAAAATTACATACAAAAGGCCCAATGCCGACTTAAGTACAAGAATACTGACTCTTCCTACTGTCTATGATTTGAACCATTCCTGTGACACTAGTTATAGATTCCGATGCTTCACTTCAGGTTTACTGTATCCCTTGGACCTTCTTATTGACGATGAAACACAGAAATTGCATCGTAATCAAATACAAAATGCACAATGCCGACTTAAGTACAAGAAGACTGACTCTTCCCACTGTCTATGATTTGAACCATTCCTGTTACACTAGTTATAGATTCCGATGCTTCACTTCAGGTTTAATGTATCCTTTGGACCTTCTTGTTGACGATGAAACACAAAAATTGCATCGGAATTAAGTACAAAAGGCACAATGCCGACTTATGTACAAGAAGACTGACTCTTCTTACTGACTATGTTTTAAACCATTCCTGTGACACTAGTTATAGATTCCGGTGCTTCACTTCAGGTTTACTGTATCCCTTGGACCTTTTTATTGACGATGAAACACAGAAATTGCATCGGAATTAAATACAAAATGCACAATGCCGACTTAAGTACAAGAATACTGACTCTTCTTACTGACTATGATTTGAACCATATCTGTGACACTAGTTATAGATTCCGATGCTTCACTCCCGGTTTACTGTATCCCTTGGACTTTCTTATTGACGATGAAACACAGAAATTGCATCGGAATTAAATACAAAAGGCACAATGCCGACTCAAGTACAAGAAGACTGACTCTTCTTACTGACTATGTTTTGAACCATTTCTGTGACACTAGTTATAGGTTCCGATGCTTCACTCCCGGTTTACTGTATCCCTTGGACCTTCTTATTGACGATGAAACACAAAAATTGCATCGGAATTAAATACAAAAGGCACAATGCCGACTTAAGTACAAGAAGACTGACTCTTCTTACTGACTATGTTTGAACCATTCCTGTGACACTAGTTATAGATTCCGATGCTTCACTCCAGGTTTACTGTATATCTTGGACCTTCTTATTGACGATGAAACACAGATATTGCATCGGAATTAAATAAAAAAGGCACAATGCCGACTTAAGTACAAGAAGACTGACCCTACTTACTGTATATGTTTTGAACCATTCCTGTGACACTAGTTATAGATTCCGATGCTTCACTCCAGGTTTACTATATCCCTAGGACCTTCTTATTGACGATGAAACACAGAAATTGCATAGGAATTAAATAGAAAAGGCACAATGCCGACTTAAGTACAAGAATACTGTCTCTTCCTACTGTCTATGTTGTGAACCATTCCTGTGACACTAGTTATATATTCCGATGCTTCACTGCAGGTTTACTGTATCCCTCTGACCTTCTTAATGACGATGAAACACAGAAATTGCATCGGAATTAAATACAAAAGGCACAATGCCGACTTAAGTACAAGAAGACTGACACTTCCCACTGTCTGTGATTTGAACCATTCCTGTTACACTAGTTATAGATTCCGATGCTTCACTTGTGGTTTACGGTATAACATTGGACCTTCTTATTGACGATGAAACACAAAATTTGCATCGGAATTAAATACAAAAGGCACAATGCCGGCTTATGTACAAGAAGACTGACTCTTCTTACTGACTATGTATCGAACCATTCCTGTGACACTAGTTATAGACTCTGATGCTTCCCTTCTAGTTTACTGTATCCTTTGGTCCTTCTTATTGAAGATGAAACACAGAAATTGCACCGGAATTAAATACAAAAGGCACAATGCCGACTTAAGTACAAGAATACTGACTCTTCTTACTGTCTATGCTTTTAACCATCCCTGTGACACTAGTTATAGATTCCGATGCTTCACTCCAGGTTTACTGTATCCCTTGGACCTTCTTATTGACGACGAAACACAAAAATAGCTTCGGAATTAAATACAAAAGGCACAATGGCGACTTAAGTACAAGAAGACTGACTCTTCTTACTGACTATGTTTTGAACCATTCCTGTGACACTAGTTATAGATTCCGAAGCTTCACTCCACGTTTATTGTATCCCTTGGACCTCCTTATTGACGAAGAAACACAGAAATTGCATCGGAATTAAATACAAAAGGCACAATGCCGACTCAAGTACAAGAAGACTGACTCTTCTTACTGACTATGTTTTGAACCATTTCTGTGACGCTAGTTATAGATTCCGATGCTTCACTCCCGGTTTACTGTATCCCTTGGATCTTCTTATTGACGATGAAACACAAAAATAGCATCGGAATTAAATACAAAAGGCACAATGCCGACTTAAGTACAAGAAAACTGACAATTCTTACTGACTATGTTTGAACCATTCCTGTGACACTAGTTATAGATTCCGATGCTTCACTCCAGGTTTACTGTATATCTTGGACCTTCTTATTGACGATGAAACACAGATATTGCATCGGAATTAAATAAAAAAGGCACAATGCCGACTTAAGTACAAGAAGACTGACCCTACTTATTGTCTATGCTTTGAACCATTCCCGTGACACTAGTTATAGATTCCGATTCTGCACTCCAGGTTTACTATATCCCTTGGACCTTCTTATTGACGATGAAACACAGAAATTGCATAGGAATTAAATAGAAAAGGCACAATGCCGACTTAAGTACAAAATACTTTCTCTTCCTACTGTCTATGTTGTGAACCATTCCTGTGACACTAGTTATAGATTCCGATGCTTCACTTCAGGTTTACTGTATCATTCTGACCTTCTTAATGACGATGAAACACAGAAATTGCATCGGAATTAAATACAAAAGGCACAATGCCGACTTAAGTACAAGAAGACTGACACTTCCCACTGTCTGTGATTTGAACCATTCCTGTTACACTAGTTATAGATTCCGATGCTTCACTTCTGGTTTACTGTATAACATTGGACCTTCTTATTGACGATGAAACACAAAAATTGCATCGGAATTAAATTCAAAAGGCACAATGCCGGCTTATGTACAAGAAGACTGACTCTTCTTACTGACTATGTTTTGAACCATTACTGTGGCACTAGTTACAGATTCCGGTGCTTCACTTCAGGTTTACTGTACCCCTTCTACCTTCTTTTTGACGCGAAACACAGAAATTGCATCGGAATTGAATACAAAGGGCACAATGCCGACTTAAGTACAAGAAGACTGACTCTTCTTACTGACTATGCTTTGAACCATTCCTGTGCCACTAGTTATAGATTCCGGTGCTTCACTTCAGATTTACTGTATCCCTCTGACCTTCTTATTGACGATGAAACACAGAAATTGCATCGGAATTAAATACAAAAGGCAAGATGCCGACTTAAGTACAAGAATACTGATTCTTCTTACTGTCTATGTTTTGAACCATCCCTGTGACACTAGTTATAGATTCCGATGCATCACTCCAGGTTTACTGTATCACTTGGACCTTATTATTGATGATGAAACACAGAAATTGCATCGGAATTGAATACCAAATTCACAATGCCGACTTTAGTACAAGTATACTGATTCTTCATACTGACTATGTTTTGAACCAATCCTGTGACACTAGTTATAGATTCCGATGCTTCACTTCAGATTGACAGTATCCCTCTGACGTTCTTATTGACGATGAAACACAGAAATTGCGTCGGAACTAAATACAAAAGGCACAATGCCGAATTAAGAACAAGAAGACTGACTCTTCTTACTGTCTATGTTTTCAACCAATCCTGTGACATTAGTAATAGATTCCGATGCTTCACTCTAGGTTTACTGTATCCCTCTGACCTTCTTATTGACGATGAAACACAGAAATTGCAACGGAATTAAATACAAAAGGAACAATGCCGACTTAAGTACGAGAAGACTGATTCTTCTTTTGTCTATGTTTTGAACCATTCCTGTGACACTAGTTTTAAATTTCGATGCTTCACTTCAGGTTTACTGTATCCCTTGGACCTTCTAGTTGACGATGAAACACTGAAACTGTCGATGTTTTGAACCATTCCTGTGACAGTAGTTATAGATTCCGATGCTTCACTCCCGGTTTACTGTATCCCTTGGACCTTCTTATTGACGATGAAACACAGAAATTGCATCGGAATTAAATAAAAAACAACATTGCCGACTTAAGTACAAGAAGACTGACCCTACTTACTGTCTATGTTTTGAACCATTCCTGTGACACTAGTTATGGGTTCCGATGCTTCACTTCAGGTTTACTGTATCCCTTGGACCTTCATATTGAAGATGAAACACGGAAATTGCATCGTAATCAAATACAAAATGCACAATGCCGACTTAAGTACAAGAAGAATGACTCTTCCTACTGTCTATGATTTGAACCATTCCTGTGACACTAGTTATAGATTCCGATGCTTCACTTCAGGTTTACTGTATCCCTTGGACCTTCTTATTGACGATGAAACACAGAAATTGCATCGTAATCAAATACAAAATGCACAATGCCGACTTAAGTACAAGAAGACTGACTCTTCCCACTGTCTATGCTTTGAACCATTCCTGTTACACTAGTTATAGATTCCGATGCTTCACTTCAGGTTTAATGTATCCTTTGGACCTTCTTGTTGACGATGAAACACAAAAATTGCATCGGAATTAAGTACAAAAGGCACAATGCCGACTTATGTACAAGAAGACTGACTCTTCTTACTGACTATGTTTTTAATTATTCCTGTGACACTAGTTATAGATTCCGGTGCTTCACTTCAGGTTTACTGTATCCCTTGGACCTTTTTATTGACGATGAAACACAGAAATTGCATCGGAATTAAATACAAAATGCACAATGCCGACTTAAGTACAAGAATACTGACTCTTCTTACTGACTATGATTTGAACCATTTCTGTGACACTAGTTATAGATTCCGATGCTTCACTCCCGGTTTACTGTATCCCTTGGACCTTCTTATTGACGATGAAACACAGAAATTGCATCGGAATTAAATACAAAATGCACAATGCCGACTCAAGTACAAGAAGACTGACTCTTCTTACTGACTATGTTTTGAACCATTTCTGTGACACTAATTATAGATTCCGGTGCTTCACTCCCGGTTTACTGTATCCCTTGGACCTTCTTATTGACGATGAAACACAAAAATTGCATCGGAACTAAATACAAAAGCCACAATGCCGACTTAAGTACAAGAAGACTGACTCTTCTTACTGACTATGTTTGAACCATTCCTGTGACACTAGGTATAGATTCCGATGCTTCACTCCAGGTTTACTGTATATCTTGGACCTTCGTATTGACGATGAAACACAGATATTGCATCGGAATTAAATAAAAAAGGCACAATGCCGACTTAAGTACAAGAAGACTGACCCTACTTACTGTCTATGTTTTGAACCATTCCTGTGACACTAGTTATAGATTCCGATGCTTTACTCCAGGTTTACTATATCCCTTGGACCTTCTTATTGACGATGAAACACAGAAATTGCATAGGAATTAAATAGAAAAGGCACAATGCCGACTTAAGTACAAGAATACTGTCTCTTCCTACTGTCTATGTTGTGAACCATTCCTGTGACACTAGTTATAGATTCCGATGCTTCACTTCAGGTTTACTGTATCCCTCTGACCTTCTTAATGACGATGAAACACAGAAATTGCATCGGAATTAAATACAAAAGGCACAATGCCGACTTAAGTACAAGAAGACTGACACTTCCCACTGTCTGTGATTTGAACCATTCCTGTTACACTGGTTATAGATTCCGATGCTTCACTTCTGGTTTACTGTATAACATTGGACCTTCTTATTGACGATGAAACACAAAACTTGCATCGGAATTAAATACAAAAGGCACAATGCCGGCTTATGTACAAGAAGACTGACTCTTCTTACTGACTATGTTTCGAACCATTCCTGTGACACTAGTTATAGACTCTGATGCTTCCCTTCTAGTTTACTGTATCCTTTGGACCTTCTTATTGAAGATGAAACACAGAAATTGCACCGGAATTAAATACAAAAGGCACAATGCCGACTTAAGTACAAGAATACTGACTCTTCTTACTGTCTATGCTTTTAACCATCCCTGTGACACTAGTTATAGATTCCGATGCTTCACTCCAGGTTTACTGTATCCCTTGGACCTTCTTATTGACGATGAAACACAAAAATAGCTTCGGAATTAAATACAAAAGGCACAATGGCGACTTAAGTACAAGAAGACTGACTCTTCTTACTGACTATGTTTTGAACCATTCCTGTGACACTAGTTATAGATTCCGAAGCTTCACTCCACGTTTATTGTATCCCTTGGACCTCCTTATTGACGAAGAAACACAGAAATTGCATCGGAATTAAATACAAAAGGCACAATGCCAAGTACAAGAAGACTGACTCTTCTTACAGACTATGTTTTGAACCATTCCTGTGGCACCAGTTATAGATTCCGGTGCTTCACTTCAGGTTTACTGTACCCCTTCTACCTTCTTTTTGACGATGAAACACAGAAATTGCATCGGAATTGAATACAAAAGGCACAATGGCGACTTAAGTACAAGAAGACTGATTCTTCTTACTGACTATGTTTTGAACCATTCCTGTGACTCTTGTTATAGATTCCGATGCTTCACTTCAGGTTTACTGTATCCCTCTGACCTTCTTATTAACGATGAAACACAGAAATTGCATCGGAATTAAATTCTAAAGGCACAATGCCGAATTAAGTACATGAAGACTGACTCTTCTTACTGTCGATGCTTTGAACCATTCCTGTGACAGTAGTTATAGATTCCGATGCTTCACTCCAGGTTTACTGTATCCCTTGGACCCTCTTATTGACGATGAAACGCAGAAATTGCATCGGAATTAAATAAAAAAGGCACAATGCCGACTTAATTACAAGAAGACTGACCCTACTTATTGTCTATGATTTGAACCATTCCTGTGACACTAGTTATTGATTCCGATGCTTCACTCCAGGTTTACTATATCCCTTGGACCTTCTTATTGACGATGAAACACAGAAATTGCATAGGAATTAAATAGAAAAGGCACAATGCCGACTTAAGTACAAGAATACTGTCTCTTCCTACTGTCTATGTTGTGAACCATTCCTGTGACACTAGTTATATATTCCGATGCCTCACTGCAGGTTTACTGTATCCCTCTGACCTTCTTAATGACGATGAAACACAGAAATTGCATCGGAATTAAATACAAAAGGCACAATGCCGACTTAAGTACAAGAAGACTGACACTTCCCACTGTCTGTGATTTGAACCATTCCTGTTACACTAGTTATAGATTCCGATGCTTCACTTCTGGTTTACGGTATAACATTGGACCTTCTTATTGACGATGAAACACAAAATTTGCATCGGAATTAAATACAAAAGGCACAATGCCGGCTTATGTACAAGAAGACTGACTCTTCTTACTGACTATGTATCGAACCATTCCTGTGACACTAGTTATAGACTCTGATGCTTCCCTTCTAGTTTACTGTATCCTTTGGTCCTTCTTATTGAAGATGAAACACAGAAATTGCACCGGAATTAAATACAAAAGGCACAATGCCGACTTAAGTACAAGAATACTGACTCTTCTTACTGTCTATGCTTTTAACCATCCCTGTGACACTAGTTATAGATTCCGATGCTTCACTCCAGGTTTACTGTATCCCTTGGACCTTCTTATTGACGACGAAACACAAAAATAGCTTCGGAATTAAATACAAAAGGCACAATGGCGACTTAAGTACAAGAAGACTGACTCTTCTTACTGACTATGTTTTGAACCATTCCTGTGACACTAGTTATAGATTCCGAAGCTTCACTCCACGTTTATTGTATCCCTTGGACCTCCTTATTGACGAAGAAACACAGAAATTGCATCGGAATTAAATACAAAAGGCACAATGCCGACTCAAGTACAAGAAGACTGACTCTTCTTACTGACTATGTTTTGAACCATTTCTGTGACGCTAGTTATAGATTCCGATGCTTCACTCCCGGTTTACTGTATCCCTTGGATCTTCTTATTGACGATGAAACACAAAAATAGCATCGGAATTAAATACAAAAGGCACAATGCCGACTTAAGTACAAGAAAACTGACTCTTCTTACTGACTATGTTTGAACCATTCCTGTGACACTAGTTATAGATTCCGATGCTTCACTCCAGGTTTACTGTATATCTTGGACCTTCTTATTGACGATGAAACACAGATATTGCATCGGAATTAAATAAAAAAGGCACAATGCCGACTTAAGTACAAGAAGACTGACCCTACTTATTGTCTATGCTTTGAACCATTCCCGTGACACTAGTTATAGATTCCGATTCTGCACTCCAGGTTTACTATATCCCTTGGACCTTCTTATTGACGATGAAACACAGAAATTGCATAGGAATTAAATAGAAAAGGCACAATGCCGACTTAAGTACAAAATACTTTCTCTTCCTACTGTCTATGTTGTGAACCATTCCTGTGACACTAGTTATAGATTCCGATGCTTCACTTCAGGTTTACTGTATCATTCTGACCTTCTTAATGACGATGAAACACAGAAATTGCATCGGAATTAAATACAAAAGGCACAATGCCGACTTAAGTACAAGAAGACTGACACTTCCCACTGTCTGTGATTTGAACCATTCCTGTTACACTAGTTATAGATTCCGATGCTTCACTTCTGGTTTACTGTATAACATTGGACCTTCTTATTGACGATGAAACACAAAAATTGCATCGGAATTAAATTCAAAAGGCACAATGCCGGCTTATGTACAAGAAGACTGACTCTTCTTACTGACTATGTTTTGAACCATTACTGTGGCACTAGTTACAGATTCCGGTGCTTCACTTCAGGTTTACTGTACCCCTTCTACCTTCTTTTTGACGCGAAACACAGAAATTGCATCGGAATTGAATACAAAGGGCACAATGCCGACTTAAGTACAAGAAGACTGACTCTTCTTACTGACTATGCTTTGAACCATTCCTGTGCCACTAGTTATAGATTCCGGTGCTTCACTTCAGATTTACTGTATCCCTCTGACCTTCTTATTGACGATGAAACACAGAAATTGCATCGGAATTAAATACAAAAGGCAAGATGCCGACTTAAGTACAAGAATACTGATTCTTCTTACTGTCTATGTTTTGAACCATCCCTGTGACACTAGTTATAGATTCCGATGCATCACTCCAGGTTTACTGTATCACTTGGACCTTATTATTGATGATGAAACACAGAAATTGCATCGGAATTGAATACCAAATTCACAATGCCGACTTTAGTACAAGTATACTGATTCTTCATACTGACTATGTTTTGAACCAATCCTGTGACACTAGTTATAGATTCCGATGCTTCACTTCAGATTGACAGTATCCCTCTGACGTTCTTATTGACGATGAAACACAGAAATTGCGTCGGAACTAAATACAAAAGGCACAATGCCGAATTAAGAACAAGAAGACTGACTCTTCTTACTGTCTATGTTTTCAACCAATCCTGTGACATTAGTAATAGATTCCGATGCTTCACTCTAGGTTTACTGTATCCCTCTGACCTTCTTATTGACGATGAAACACAGAAATTGCAACGGAATTAAATACAAAAGGAACAATGCCGACTTAAGTACGAGAAGACTGATTCTTCTTTTGTCTATGTTTTGAACCATTCCTGTGACACTAGTTTTAAATTTCGATGCTTCACTTCAGGTTTACTGTATCCCTTGGACCTTCTAGTTGACGATGAAACACTGAAACTGTCGATGTTTTGAACCATTCCTGTGACAGTAGTTATAGATTCCGATGCTTCACTCCCGGTTTACTGTATCCCTTGGACCTTCTTATTGACGATGAAACACAGAAATTGCATCGGAATTAAATAAAAAACAACATTGCCGACTTAAGTACAAGAAGACTGACCCTACTTACTGTCTATGTTTTGAACCATTCCTGTGACACTAGTTATGGGTTCCGATGCTTCACTTCAGGTTTACTGTATCCCTTGGACCTTCATATTGAAGATGAAACACGGAAATTGCATCGTAATCAAATACAAAATGCACAATGCCGACTTAAGTACAAGAAGAATGACTCTTCCTACTGTCTATGATTTGAACCATTCCTGTGACACTAGTTATAGATTCCGATGCTTCACTTCAGGTTTACTGTATCCCTTGGACCTTCTTATTGACGATGAAACACAGAAATTGCATCGTAATCAAATACAAAATGCACAATGCCGACTTAAGTACAAGAAGACTGACTCTTCCCACTGTCTATGCTTTGAACCATTCCTGTTACACTAGTTATAGATTCCGATGCTTCACTTCAGGTTTAATGTATCCTTTGGACCTTCTTGTTGACGATGAAACACAAAAATTGCATCGGAATTAAGTACAAAAGGCACAATGCCGACTTATGTACAAGAAGACTGACTCTTCTTACTGACTATGTTTTTAATTATTCCTGTGACACTAGTTATAGATTCCGGTGCTTCACTTCAGGTTTACTGTATCCCTTGGACCTTTTTATTGACGATGAAACACAGAAATTGCATCGGAATTAAATACAAAATGCACAATGCCGACTTAAGTACAAGAATACTGACTCTTCTTACTGACTATGATTTGAACCATTTCTGTGACACTAGTTATAGATTCCGATGCTTCACTCCCGGTTTACTGTATCCCTTGGACCTTCTTATTGACGATGAAACACAGAAATTGCATCGGAATTAAATACAAAATGCACAATGCCGACTCAAGTACAAGAAGACTGACTCTTCTTACTGACTATGTTTTGAACCATTTCTGTGACACTAATTATAGATTCCGGTGCTTCACTCCCGGTTTACTGTATCCCTTGGACCTTCTTATTGACGATGAAACACAAAAATTGCATCGGAACTAAATACAAAAGCCACAATGCCGACTTAAGTACAAGAAGACTGACTCTTCTTACTGACTATGTTTGAACCATTCCTGTGACACTAGGTATAGATTCCGATGCTTCACTCCAGGTTTACTGTATATCTTGGACCTTCGTATTGACGATGAAACACAGATATTGCATCGGAATTAAATAAAAAAGGCACAATGCCGACTTAAGTACAAGAAGACTGACCCTACTTACTGTCTATGTTTTGAACCATTCCTGTGACACTAGTTATAGATTCCGATGCTTTACTCCAGGTTTACTATATCCCTTGGACCTTCTTATTGACGATGAAACACAGAAATTGCATAGGAATTAAATAGAAAAGGCACAATGCCGACTTAAGTACAAGAATACTGTCTCTTCCTACTGTCTATGTTGTGAACCATTCCTGTGACACTAGTTATAGATTCCGATGCTTCACTTCAGGTTTACTGTATCCCTCTGACCTTCTTAATGACGATGAAACACAGAAATTGCATCGGAATTAAATACAAAAGGCACAATGCCGACTTAAGTACAAGAAGACTGACACTTCCCACTGTCTGTGATTTGAACCATTCCTGTTACACTGGTTATAGATTCCGATGCTTCACTTCTGGTTTACTGTATAACATTGGACCTTCTTATTGACGATGAAACACAAAACTTGCATCGGAATTAAATACAAAAGGCACAATGCCGGCTTATGTACAAGAAGACTGACTCTTCTTACTGACTATGTTTCGAACCATTCCTGTGACACTAGTTATAGACTCTGATGCTTCCCTTCTAGTTTACTGTATCCTTTGGACCTTCTTATTGAAGATGAAACACAGAAATTGCACCGGAATTAAATACAAAAGGCACAATGCCGACTTAAGTACAAGAATACTGACTCTTCTTACTGTCTATGCTTTTAACCATCCCTGTGACACTAGTTATAGATTCCGATGCTTCACTCCAGGTTTACTGTATCCCTTGGACCTTCTTATTGACGATGAAACACAAAAATAGCTTCGGAATTAAATACAAAAGGCACAATGGCGACTTAAGTACAAGAAGACTGACTCTTCTTACTGACTATGTTTTGAACCATTCCTGTGACACTAGTTATAGATTCCGAAGCTTCACTCCACGTTTATTGTATCCCTTGGACCTCCTTATTGACGAAGAAACACAGAAATTGCATCGGAATTAAATACAAAAGGCACAATGCCAAGTACAAGAAGACTGACTCTTCTTACAGACTATGTTTTGAACCATTCCTGTGGCACCAGTTATAGATTCCGGTGCTTCACTTCAGGTTTACTGTACCCCTTCTACCTTCTTTTTGACGATGAAACACAGAAATTGCATCGGAATTGAATACAAAAGGCACAATGGCGACTTAAGTACAAGAAGACTGATTCTTCTTACTGACTATGTTTTGAACCATTCCTGTGACTCTTGTTATAGATTCCGATGCTTCACTTCAGGTTTACTGTATCCCTCTGACCTTCTTATTAACGATGAAACACAGAAATTGCATCGGAATTAAATTCTAAAGGCACAATGCCGAATTAAGTACATGAAGACTGACTCTTCTTACTGTCGATGCTTTGAACCATTCCTGTGACAGTAGTTATAGATTCCGATGCTTCACTCCAGGTTTACTGTATCCCTTGGACCCTCTTATTGACGATGAAACGCAGAAATTGCATCGGAATTAAATAAAAAAGGCACAATGCCGACTTAATTACAAGAAGACTGACCCTACTTATTGTCTATGATTTGAACCATTCCTGTGACACTAGTTATTGATTCCGATGCTTCACTCCAGGTTTACTATATCCCTTGGACCTTCTTATTGACGATGAAACACAGAAATTGCATAGGAATTAAACAGAAAAGGCACAATGCCGACTTAAGTACATGAAGACTGTCTCTTCCTACTGTCTATGTTTTGAACCATTCCTGTGACACTAGTTATAGATTCCGATGCTTCACTTCAGGTTTACTGTATTCCTCGTACCTTCTTATTGACGATGAAACACAGATATCGCATCGGAATTAAATACAAAAGGCACAATGCCGACTTAAGTAAAAGAAGACCGACTCTTGCCACTGTCTATGCTTTGAACCATTCCTGTTACAGTAGTTATAGATTCCGATGCTTCACTTCAGGTTCACTGTATCCCTTGGACCTTCATATTGACGATGAAACACAGAAATTGCTTCGGAATTAAATACAAAAGGCACAATGCCGACTTATGTACAAGAAGACTGACTCTTCTTACTGACTATGTTTTGAACCATTCCTGTGACACTAGTTATAGACTCTGATGCTTCACTTCAGGTTTACTGTATCCCTTGGACCTTCATATTGAAGATGAAACACAGAAATTGCATCGGAATTAAATACAAAAGGCACAATGCCGACTTTAGTGCAAGAAGACTGATCCTTCTTACTCACTATGTTTTGATTCATTCCTGTGACACTAGTTATATTTCCGATGCTTCACTCCAGGTTTACTGTATCCCTTGGACCTTCTTATTGACGATGAAACACAGAAATTGCATCGGAATTAAATACAAAAGGCACAATGCCGACTTAAGTACAAGAAGACTGACTCTTCTTACTGACTATGCTTTAAACCATTCCAGTGCCACTAGTTATAGATTCCGGTGCTTCACTTCAGGTTTAACGTATCCCTTGGACCTTCTTATTGACGATGAAACACAGAAATTGCATCGGAATTAAATACAAAAGGCAAAATGCCGACTTAAGTACAAGAATACTGACTCTTCTTACTGTCTATGATTTCAACCATCCCTGTGTCACTAGGTATAGATTCCGATGCTTGACTTCAGATTTACTGTATCCCTTTGACCTTCTTATTGACGATGAAACACAGAAATTGCATCGGAATTAAATACAAAAGGCACAATGCCGACTTAAGTACAAGAAGACTGACTCTTCCCACTGTCTATGCTTTGAACCATTCCTGTTACACTAGTTATAGATTCCGATGCTTCACTTCAGGTTTACTGTATCCCTTGGACCTTCATATTGCAGATGAAACACAGAAATTGCATCAAAATTACATACAAAAGGCACAATGCCGACTTAAGTTCAAGAATACTGACTCTTCCTACTGTCTATGCTTTGAACCATTCCTGTGACACTAGTTATAGATTCCGATGCTTCACTTAAGGTTTACTGTATCCCTCTGACCTTCTTATTGACGATCAAACACAGAAATTGCATTGTAATTAAATACAAAAGGGACAATGCCGTCTTAAATACAAGAAGACTGACTCTTCCCACTGTCTATGTTTTGAACCATTCCTGATACACTAGTTATAGATTCCGATGCTTCACTTCAGGTTTAATGTATCCTTTGGACCTTCTTATTGACGATGAAACACAGAAATTGCATCGGAATTAAATACAAAAGGCACAACGCCGACTTAAGTACAAGAATACTGTCTCTTCTTGCTGAGTATGTTTTGAACCATTTCTGTGACACTAGTTATAGATTCCGGTGCTTCACTCCCGGTTTACTGTATCCCTTGGACCTTCTTATTGACGATGAAACACAAAAATAGCATCGGAATTAAATACAAAAGGCACAATGCCGACTTAAGTTCAAGAAGACTGACTCTTCTTACTGACTATGTTTGAACCATTCCTGTGACACTAGTTATAGATTCCGATGCTTCACTCCAGGTTTACTATATCACTTGTACCTTCTTATTGACGATGAAACACAGAAATTGCATAGGAATTAATTAGAAAAGGCACAATGCCGACTTTAGTAAAAGAAGACTGTCTCTTCCTACGGTCTATGGTGTGAACCATTCCTGTGACACTAGTTATAGGTATCGATGCTTCACTTCAGGTTTACTGTATCCCTCTGACCTTCTTAATGACGATGAAACACAGAAATTGCATCGGACGTAAATACAAAAGGCACAATGCCGACTTGAGTACAAGAAGACTGACACTTCCCACTGTCTGTGATTTGAACCATTCCTGTTACACTAGTTATAGATTCCGATGCTTCACTTCTGGTTTACTGTATAACATTGGACCATCTTATTGACGATGAAACACAAACATTGCATCGGAATTAAATACAAAAGACACAATGCCGGCTTATATACAAGAAGACTGACTCTTCTTACTGACTATGCTTTGAACCATTCCTGTGACACTAGTTATAGACTCTGATGCTTCTCTTCAAGTTTACTGTATCCTTTGGACCTTCTTATTGAAGATGAAACACAGAAATTGTATCGGAATTAAATACAAAAGGCACAATGCCGACTTAAGTACAAGAATACTGACTCTTCTTACTGTCTACGTTTTGAACCATCCCTGTGGCACTAGTTATAGATTCCGGTGCTTCACTTCAGGTTTAATGTACCCCTTCTACCTGCTTATTGACGATGAAACACAGAAATTGCATCGGAATTGAATACAAAAGGCACAATGGCCACTTAAGTACAAGAATACTGACTCTTCTTACTGTCGATGTTTTAACCATCCCTGTGTCACTAGTTAATGATTCTGATGCTTCACTCCAGGTATACTGTATCCCTTGGACCTCCTTTTTGACGATCAAACACAGAAATTGCATCGGAATTAAATACAAAAGGCACAATGCCGACTTAAGTACAAGAAGACTGATTCTTCTTACTGACTATGTTTTGAACCATTCCTGTGACTCTAGTTGTAGATTCCGATGCTTCACTTCAGGTTTACTGTATCCCTCTGACCTTCTTATTAACGATGAAACACAGAAATTGCATCGGAATTAAATTCTAAAGGCACAATGCCGAATTAAGTACAAGAAGACTGACTCTTCTTACTGTCTATGTTTTGAACCATTCCTGTGACACTAGTTATAGGCTCTGATGCTTCACTTCAAGTTTACTGTATCCTTTGGACCTTCTTATTGAAGATGAAACACAGAAATTGCATCGGAATTAAACACAAAAGGCACAATGCCGACTTAAGTACAAGAATACTGATTCTTCTTACTGTCTATGTTTTGAACCATCCCTGTGATACTAGTTATAGATTCCGATGCATCACTCCAGGTTTACTGTATCCCTCGGACCTTATTATTGACGATGAAACACAGAAATTGCATCGGAATTAAATACAAAATGCACAATGCCGACTTAAGTACAAGAAGACTGACCCTACTTACAGTCTATGCTTTGAACCAGTCCTGTGACACTTGTTATTGATTCCGATGCTTGCCTTCAGAATTACTGTATCCCTCTGACCTTCTTATTAACGATGAAACACAGAAATTGCATCGGAAATAAATACAAAAGGCACAATGCCGACTTGAGTACAAGAAGACTGACACTTCCCACTGTCTGTGATTTGAACCATTCCTGTTACACTAGTTATAGATTCCGATGCTTCACTTCTGGTTTACTGTATAACATTGGACCATCTTATTGACGATGAAACACAAACATTGCATCGGAATTAAATACAAAAGGCACAATGCCGGCTTATATACAAGAAGACTGACTCTTCTTACTGACTATGCTTTGAACCATTCCTGTGACACTAGTTATAGACTCTGATGCTTCTCTTCAAGTTTACTGTATCCTTTGGACCTTCTTATTGAAGATGAAACACAGAAATTGCATCGGAATTAAATACAAAAGGCACAATGCCGACTTAAGTACAAGAATACTGACTCTTCTTACTGTCTACGTTTTGAACCATCCCTGTGGCACTAGTTATAGATTCCGGTGCTTCACTTCAGGTTTAATGTACCCCTTCTACCTTCTTATTGACGATGAAACACAGAAATTGCATCGGAATTGAATACAAAAGGCACAATGGCCACTTAAGTACAAGAATACTGACTCTTCTTACTGTCGATGTTTTAACCATCCCTGTGTCACTAGTTATAGATTCTGATGCTTCACTCCAGGTATACTGTATCCCTTGGACCTCCTTTTTGACGATCAAACACAGAAATTGCATCGGAATTAAATACAAAAGGCACAATGCCGACTTAAGTACAAGAAGACTGATTCTTCTTACTGACTATGTTTTGAACCATTCCTGTGACTCTAGTTGTAGATTCCGATGCTTCACTTCAGGTTTACTGTATCCCTCTGACCTTCTTATTAACGATGAAACACAGAAATTGCATCGGAATTAAATTCTAAAGGCACAATGCCGAATTAAGTACAAGAAGACTGACTCTTCTTACTGTCTATGTTTTGAACCATTCCTGTGACACTAGTTTTAGGCTCTGATGCTTCACTTCAAGTTTACTGTATCCTTTGGACCTTCTTATTGAAGATGAAACACAGAAATTGCATCGGAATTAAACACAAAAGGCACAATGCCGACTTAAGTACAAGAAGACTGACTCTTCTTACTGTCTATGTTTTGAACCATTCCTGTGACACTATTTATAGGCTCTGATGCTTCACTTCAAGTTTACTGTATCCTTTGGACCTTCTTATTGAAGATGAAACACAGAAATTGCATCGGAATTAAATACTAAAGGCACAATGCCGAAATATGTACAAGAAGACTGACTCTTCTTACTGTCGATGTTTTGAACCATTCCTGTGACAGTGGTTATAAATTCCGATGCTTCACTCCAGGTTTACTGAATCCCTTGGACCTTCTTATTGACGATGAAACACAGATATTGCATCGGAATTAAATAAAAAAGGCACAATGCCGACTTAAGTACAAGAAGACTGACCCTACTTACTGTCTATGTTTGAACCATCCCTGTGACACTAGTTATAGATTCCATTGCTTAACTCCAGGTTTACTGTATCCCATGGACCTTCTTATTGACGATGAAACACAGAAATTGCATCGGAATTAAATACATAAGGCACAATGTCGACTTTAGTGCAAGAAGACTGATCCTTCTTACTCACTATGTTTTTATTCATTCCTGTGACACTAGTTATATTTCCGATGCTTCACTCCAGGTTTACTGTATCCCTTGGACCTTCTTATTGACGATGAAACACAGAAATCGCATAGGAATTAAACAGAAAAGGCACAATGCCGACTTAAGTACATGAAGACTGTCTCTTCCTACTGTCTATGTTTTGAACCATTCCTGTGACGCTAGTTATAGATTCCGATGCTTCACTTCAGGTTTACTGTATTCCTCGGACCTTCTTATTGACGATGAAACACAGAAATCGCATCGGAATTAAATACAAAAGGCACAATGCCGACTTAAGTACAAGAAGACCGACTCTTCCCACTGTCTATGATTTGAACCATTCCTGTTACAGTAGTTATAGATTCCGATGCTTCACTTCAGGTTCACTGTATCCCTTGGACCTTCATATTGACGATGAAACACAGAAATTGCATCGGAATTATATACAAAAGGCACAATGCCGACTTATGTACAAGAAGACTGACTCTTCTTACTGACTATGTTTTGAACCATTCCTGTGACACTAGTTATAGACTCTGATGCTTCACTTCAGGTTTACTGTATCCCTTGGACCTTCATATTGAAGATGAAACACAGAAATTGCATCGGAATTAAATACAAAAGGCACAATGCCGACTTAAGTACAAGAATACTGACTCTTCTTACTGTCTACGTTTTGAACCATCCCTGTGACACTAGTTATAGAATCCATTGCTTAACTCTAGGTTTACTGTATCCCATGGACCTACTTATTGACGATGAAACACAGAAATTGCATCGGAATTAAATACAAAAGGCACAATGCCGACTTTAGTGCAAGAAGACTGATCCTTCTTACTCACTATGTTTTGATTCATTCCTGTGACACTAGTTATATTTCCGATGCTTCACTCCAGGTTTACTGTATCCCTTGGACCTTCTTATTGACGATGAAACACAGAAATTGCATCGGAATTAAATACAAAAGGCACAATGCCGACTTAAGTACAAGAAGACTGACTCTTCTTACTGACTATGCTTTAAACCATTCCTGTGCCACTAGTTATAGATTCCGGTGCTTCACTTCAGGTTTAATGTATCCCTTGGACCTTCTTATTGACGATGAAACACAGAAATTGCATCGGAATTAAATACAAAAGGCACAATGCCGACTTAAGTACAAGAAGACTGACTCTTCCCACTGTCTATGCTTTGAACCATTCCTGTTACACTAGTTATAGATTCCGATGCTTCACTTCAGGTTTACTGTATCCCTTGGACCTTCATATTGATGATGAAACACAGAAATTGCATCAAAATTACATACAAAAGTCACAATGCCGACTTAAGTTCAAGAATACTGACTCTTCCTACTGTCTATGCTTTGAACCATTCCTGTGACACTAGTTATAGATTCCGATGCTTCACTTAAGGTTTACTGTATCCCTCTGACCTTCTTATTGACGATCAAACACAGAAATTGCATCGTAATTAAATACAAAAGGCACAATGCCGATTTAAGTACAAGAAGACTGACTCTTCCCACTGTCTATGTTTTGAACCATTCCTGATACACTAGTTATAGATTCCGATGCTTCACTTCAGGTTTAATGTATCCTTTGGACTTTCTTATTGACGATGAAACACAGAAATTGCATCGGAATTAAATACAAAAGGCACAATGCCGACTTAAGTACAAGAAGACAGACTCTTCTTACTGACTATGTTTGAACCATTCCTGTGACACTAGTTATAGATTCCGATGCTTCACTCAAGGTTTACTGTATCCCTTGGACCTTCTTATTGACGATGAAACACAGATATTGCATCGGAATTAAATAAAAAACGCACAATGCCGACTTAAGTACAAGAAGTCTGACCCTACTTACTGTCTATGTTTGAACCATTCCTGTGACACTAGTTATAGATTCCGATGCTTCACTTCTGGTTTACTGTATAACATTGGACCATCTTATTGACGATGAAACACAAACATTGCATCGGAATTAAATACAAAAGGCACAATGCCGGCTTATATACAAGAAGACTGACTCTTCTTACTGACTATGCTTTGAACCATTCCTGTGACACTAGTTATAGACTCTGATGCTTCACTTCAAGTTTACTGTATCCTTTGGACCTTCTTATTGAAGATGAAACACAGAAATTGCATCGGAATTAAATACAAAAGGCACAATGCCGACTTAAGTACAAGAATACTGACTCTTCTTACTGTCTACGTTTTGAACCATCCCTGTGGCACTAGTTATAGATTCCGGTGCTTCACTTCAGGTTTAATGTACCCCTTCTACCTTCTTATTGACGATGAAACACAGAAATTGCATCGGAATTGAATACAAAAGGCACAATGGCCACTTAAGTACAAAAATACTGACTCTTCTTACTGTCGATGTTTTTACCATCCCTGTGTCACTAGTTATAGATTCTGATGCTTCACTCCAGGTATACTGTATCCCTTGGACCTCCTTTTTGACGATCAAACACAGAAATTGCATCGGAATTAAATACAAAAGGCACAATGCCGACTTAAGTACAAGAAGACTGATTCTTCTTACTGACTATGTTTTGAACCATTCCTGTGACTCTAGTTGTAGATTCCGATGCTTCACTTCAGGTTTACTGTATCCCTCTGACCTTCTTATTAACGATGAAACACAGAAATTGCATCGGAATTAAATTCTAAAGGCACAATGCCGAATTAAGTACAAGAAGACTGACTCTCCTTACTGTCTATGTTTTGAACCATTCCTGTGACACTAGTTATAGGCTCTGATGCTTCACTTCAAGTTTACTGTATCCTTTGGACCTTCTTATTGAAGATGAAACACAGAAATTGCATCGGAATTAAACACAAAAGGCACAATGCCGACTTAAGTACAAGAATACTGATTCTTCTTACTGTCTATGTTTTGAACCATCCCTGTGATACTAGTTATAGATTCCGATGCATCACTCCAGGTTTACGGTATCCCTCGGACCTTATTATTGACGATGAAACACAGAAATTGCATCGGAATTAAATACAAAATGCACAATGCCGACTTAAGTACAAGAAGACTGACCCTACTTACAGTCTATGCTTTGAACCATTCCTGTGACACTTGTTATTGATTCCGATGCTTGCCTTCAGAATTACTGTATCCCTCTGACCTTCTTATTAACGATGAAACACAGAAATTGCATCGGAATTAAATACTAAAGGCACAATGCCGAATTATGTACAAGAAGACTGACTCTTCTTACTGTCGATGTTTTGAACCATTCCTGTGACAGTGGTTATAAATTCCGATGCTTCACTCCAGGTTTACTGAATCCCTTGGACCTTCTTATTGACGATGAAACACAGATATTGCATCGGAATTAAATAAAAAACGCACAATGCCGACTTAAGTACAAGAAGACTGACCCTACTTACTGTCTATGTTTTGAACCATCCCTGTGACACTAGTTATAGATTCCATTGCTTAACTCCAGGTTTACTGTATCCCATGGACCTTCTTATTGACGATGAAACACAGAAATTGCATCGGAATTAAATAAAAAAGGCACAATGTCGGCTTTAGTGCAAGAAGACTGATCCTTCTTACTCACTATGTTTTTATTCATTCCTGTGACACTAGTTATATTTCCGATGCTTCACTCCAGGTTTACTGTATCCCTTGGACCTCCTTATTGACGAAGAAACACAGAAATTGCATCGTAATTAAATACAAAAGGCAAAATGCCGACTTAAGTACAAGAATACTGACTCTTCTTACTGTCTATGATTTCAACCATCCCTGTGTCACTAGGTATAGATTGCGATGCTTGACTTCAGATTTACTGTATCCCTCTGACCTTCTTATTAACGATTAAACACAGAAATTGCATCGGAATTAAATACTGAAGGCACAATGCCGAATTAAGTACAAGAAGACTGACTCTTCTTACCGACTATGCTTTGAAACATTTCTGTGACACTAGTTACTGATTCCGATGCTTGACTTCAGATTTACTGTATCCCTCTGACCTTCTTATTAACGATGAAACACAGAAATTGCATCGGAATTAAATACTAAAGGCACAATGCCGATTTAAGTACAAGAAGACTGACTCTTCTTACTGTCGATGCTTTGAAATATTCCTGTGACAGTAGTTATAAATTCCGATGCTTCACTCCAGGTTTACTGTATAACTTGGACCTTCTGACTGACGATGAAACACAGATATTGCATCGGAATTAAATAAAAAAGGCACAATGCCTACTTAAGTACAAGAAGACTGACCCTACTTACTGTCTATGTTTTGAACCATTCCTGTGACACTAGTTATAGATTCCGATGCTTCACTCGAGGTTTACTATATCCCTTGGACATTCTTATTGATGAAAAAACACAGAAATTGCATAGGAATTAAATAGAAAAGGCACAATGCCGACTTAAGTACAAGAAGACTGTCCCTTCCTACTGGCTATGTTGTGAACCATTCCTGTGACTCTAGTTATAGATTCCGATGCTTCACTTCAGGTTTACTGTATCCCTCTGACCTTCTTATTGACGATGAAACACAGAAATTGCATCGGAATTAAATACAAAAGGCACAATGCCGACTTTAGTACAAGAATACTGATTCTTCTCACTGTCTACGTTTTGAACCATCCCTGTGACACTAGTTATAGATTGCAATGCTTAACTCCAGGTTTACTGTATCCCATGGACCTTCTTGTTGACGATGAAACACAGAAATTGCATCGGAATTAAATACAAAAGGCACAATGCCGACTTTAGTACAAGAAGACTGATCCTTCTTACTCACTATGTTTTGATTCTTTCCTGTGACACTAGTTATATTTCCGATGCTTCACTCCAGGTTTACTGTATCCCTTGGACCTTCTTATTGACGATGAAACACAGAAATTGCATCGGAATTAAATACAAAAGGCACAATGCCGACTTTAGTGCAAGAAGACTGACTCTTCTTACCGACTATGCTTTGAACCATTCCTGTGACACTAGTTATAGATTCCGGTGCTTCACTTCAGGTTTACTGTATCCCTTGGACATTCTTATTGACGATGAAACACAGAAATTGTATTGGAATTAAATACAAAAGGCAAAATGCCGACTTAAGTACAAGAATACTGACTCTTCTTACTGTCTATGATTTCAACCATCCCTGTGTCACTAGGTATAGATTCCGATGCTTCACTTCAGGTTTACTGTATCCCTCTGACCTTCTTATTAACGATGAAACACAGAAATTGCATCGGAATTAAATACTAAAGGCACAATGCCGACTTAAGTACAAGAAGACTGACACTTCCCACTGTCTGTGCTTTGAACCATTCCTGTTACACTAGTTATAGATTCCGATGCTTCACTTCTGGTTTACTGTATAACATTGGACCTTCTTATTAACGATGAAACACAAATATTGCATCGGAATTAAATACAAAAGGCACAATGCCGGCTTATGTACCAGAAGACTGACTCATCTTACTGTCGATGTTTTGAACCATTCCTGTGACACTAGTTATAGATTCCGATGCTTCACTCCAGGTTTGCTATATCCCTTGGAAATTCTTGTTGACGATGACACACAGAAATTGCATCGGAATTAAATAAAAAAGGCACAATGCCGACATAAGTACAAGAAGACTGTCTCTTTCTACTGTCTATGTTTTGAACCATTCCTGTGACACTTGTTTTAGATTCCGATGCCTCACTTCAGGTTTTCTACCATCCCCCTGACCTTCTTATTGACGATGAAACACAGAAATTGCATCGGAATTAAATACAAAAGGCACAATGCCGACTTAAGTACAAGAAGACTGACTCTTCCCACTGTCTATGCTTTGAACCATTCCTGTTACACTAGTTATAGATTCCGGTGCTTCACTTCATGTATACTGTATCCCTTAGACCTTCTGATTGACGATGAAACACAGAAATTGCATCGGAATTAAATACAAAAGGCACAATTCCGACTTAAGTACAAGAAGACTGACCCTACTTACTGTCTATGCTTTGAACCATTCCTGTGACACTAGTTATTGATTCCGATGCTTCACCCCAGCTTTTCTACATCCCTTGGACCTTCTTATTGACGATGAAACACAGAAATTGCATCGTAATTAAATACAAAAGGCACAATGCCGACTTAAGTACAAGAAGACTGACTCTTCTTACTGACTATGTTTTAAACCATTCCTGTGACACTAGTTATAGATTCCGATGCTTCACTCCAGGTTTACTGTATCCCTTGGACCTTCTTATTGACGATGAAACACAGATATTGCATCGGAATTAAATAAAAAAGGCACAATGCCGACTTAAGTACAGGAAGACTGACCCTACTTACTGTCTATGTTTTGAACCATTCCTGTGACACTAGTTATAGATTCCGATGCTTCACTCCAGGTTTACTATATCCCTCTGACATTCTTATTGACGTTAAAACACAGAAATTGCATAGGAATTATATAGAAAAGGCACAATGCCGACTTAAGTACAAGAAGACTGTCTCTTCCTAGTGTCTATGTTGTGAACCACTCCTGTGACACTAGTTATAGATTCCGATGGTTCACTTCAGGTTTACTGTATCCCTCTGACCTTCTTAATGACAATGAAACACAGAAATTGCATCGGAATTAAATACAAAAGGCACAATGCCAAGTACAAGAAGACTGACTCTTCTTACTGACTATGTTTTGAACCTTTCCTGTGACACTAGTAATTGAATCCGATGCTTCACTCCAGGTTTACTATATCCCTTGGACCTTCTTATTGACGATGAAACACAGAAATTGCATCGGAATTAAATACAAAAGGCAAAATGCCGATATAAGTACAAGAATACTGACTCTTCTTACTGTCTATGATTTCAACCATCCCTGTGTCACTAGGTATAGATTCCGATGCTTGACTTCAGATTTACTGTATCCCTCTGACCTTCTTATTAACGATGAAACACAGAAATTGCAGCGGAATTAAATACTTAAGGCACAATGCCGAATTAAGTACATGAAGACTGACTCTTCTTACCGACTATGCTTTGAAACATTCCTGTGACACTAGTTATAGATTCCGATGCTTGACTTCAGATTTACTGTATCCCTCTGACCTTCTTATTAACGATGAAACACAGAAATTGCATCGGAATTAAATACTAAAGGCACAATGCCGATTTAAGTACAAGAAGACTGACTCTTCTTACTGTCGATGTTTTGAACCATTCCTGTGACAGTAGTTATAAATTCCGTTGCTTCACTCCAGGTTTACTGTATCCCTTGGACCTTCTTATTGACGATGAAACACAGATATTGCATCGGAATTAAATAAAAAAGGCACAATGCCGATTTAAGTACAAGAAGACTGACCCTACTTACTGTCTATGTTTTGAACCATTCCTGTGACACTAGTTATAGGTTCCGATGCTTCACTCGAGGTTTACTATATCCCTTGGACCGTCTTATTGAGGATGAAACACAGAAATTGCATAGGAATTAAATAGAAAAGGCACAATGCTGACTTAAGTACAAGAAGACTGTCTCTTCCTACTGTCTATGTTGTGAACCATTCCTGTGACACTAGTTATAGATTCCGATGCTTCACTTCAGGTTTACTGTATCCTTCTGACCTTCTTATTGACGATGAAACACAGGAATTGCATCTAAATTAAATACAAAAGGCACTATGCCGACTTAAGTACAAGAAGACCGACTCTTCCCACTGGATATGCTTTGAACCATTCCTGTTGCAGTAGTTATAGATTCCGATGCTTCACTTCAGGTTCACTGTATCCCTTGGACCTTCTTATTGACGATGAAACACAGAAATTGCATCGGAATTAAATACAAAAGGCACAATGCCGACTTACTTACAAGAAGACCGACTCTTCCCACTGTCTATGCTTTGAACCATTCCTGTTACAGTAGTTATAGATTCCGATGCTTCACTTCAGGTTTACTGTATACCTTGGACCTTCTTATTGACGATGAAACACAGAAATTGCATCGGAATTAAATACTAAAGGCACAATGCCGACTTTAGTACAAGAAGACTGATCCTTCTTACTCACTATGTTTTGATTCATTTATGTGACACTAGTTATATTTCCGATGCTTCACTCCAGGTTTACTGTATCCCTTGGACCTTCTTATTGACGATGAAACACAGAAATTGCATCGGAATTAAATACAAAAGCACAATGCCGTCTTTAGTACAAGAAGACTTACCCTTCTTACTAACTATGTTTCATTCATTCCTGTGACACTAGTTATAGTTTCCGATGCTTCACTCCAGGTTTACTGTATCCATTGGAAATTCTTATTGACGATAAAACACAGAAATTGCATCGGAATTAAATAGAAAAGGCAAAATGCCGACTTAAGTACAAGAATACTGACTCTTCTTACTGTCTATGATTTCAACCATCCCTGTGTCACTAGGTATAGATTGCGATGCTTGACTTCAGATTTACTGTATCCCTCTGACCTTCTTATTAACGATTAAACACAGAAATTGCATCGGAATTAAATACTGAAGGCACAATGCCGAATTAAGTACAAGAAGACTGACTCTTCTTACCGACTATGCTTTGAAACATTTCTGTGACACTAGTTATTGATTCCGATGCTTGACTTCAGATTTACTGTATCCCTCTGACCTTCTTATTAACGATGAAACACAGAAATTGCATCGGAATTAAATACTAAAGGCACAATGCCGATTTAAGTACAAGAAGACTGACTCTTCTTACTGTCGATGCTTTGAAATATTCCTGTGACAGTAGTTATAAATTCCGATGCTTCACTCCAGGTTTACTGTATAACGTGGACCTTCTGACTGACGATGAAACACAGATATTGCATCGGAATTAAATAAAAAAGGCACAATGCCTACTTAAGTACAAGAAGACTGACCCTACTTACTGTCTATGTTTTGAACCATTCCTGTGACACTAGTTATAGATTCCGATGCTTCACTCGAGGTTTACTATATCCCTTGGACATTCTTATTGATGAAAAAACACAGAAATTGCATAGGAATTAAATAGAAAAGGCACAATGCCGACTTAAGTACAAGAAGACTGTCCCTTCCTACTGGCTATGTTGTGAACCATTCCTGTGACTCTAGTTATAGATTCCGATGCTTCACTTCAGGTTTACTGTATCCCTCTGACCTTCTTATTGACGATGAAACACAGAAATTGCATCGGAATTAAATACAAAAGGCACAATGCCGACTTTAGTACAAGAATACTGATTCTTCTCACTGTCTACGTTTTGAACCATCCCTGTGACACTAGTTATAGATTGCAATGCTTAACTCCAGGTTTACTGTATCCCATGGACCTTCTTGTTGACGATGAAACACAGAAATTGCATCGGAATTAAATACAAAAGGCACAATGCCGACTTTAGTACAAGAAGACTGATCCTTCTTACTCACTATGTTTTGATTCTTTCCTGTGACACTAGTTATATTTCCGATGCTTCACTCCAGGTTTACTGTATCCCTTGGACCTTCTTATTGACGATGAAACACAGAAATTGCATCGGAATTAAATACAAAAGGCACAATGCCGACTTTAGTGCAAGAAGACTGACTCTTCTTACCGACTATGCTTTGAACCATTCCTGTGACACTAGTTATAGATTCCGGTGCTTCACTTCAGGTTTACTGTATCCCTTGGACATTCTTATTGACGATGAAACACAGAAATTGTATTGGAATTAAATACAAAAGGCAAAATGCCGACTTAAGTACAAGAATACTGACTCTTCTTACTGTCTATGATTTCAACCATCCCTGTGTCACTAGGTATAGATTCAGATGCTTCACTTCAGGTTTACTGTATCCCTCTGACCTCCTTATTAACGATGAAACACAGAAATTGCATCGGAATTAAATACTAAAGGCACAATGCCGACTTAAGTACAAGAAGACTGACACTTCCCACTGTCTGTGCTTTGAACCATTCCTGTTACACTAGTTATAGATTCCGATGCTTCACTTCTGGTTTACTGTATAGCATTGGACCTTCTTATTAACGATGAAACACAAATATTGCATCGGAATTAAATACAAAAGGCACAATGCCGGCTTATGTACCAGAAGACTGACTCATCTTACTGTCGATGTTTTGAACCATTCCTGTGACACTAGTTATAGATTCCGATGCTTCACTCCAGGTTTGCTATATCCCTTGGAAATTCTTGTTGACGATGAAACACAGAAATTGCATCGGAATTAAATAAAAAAGGCACAATGCCGACATAAGTACAAGAAGACTGTCTCTTTCTACTGTCTATGTTTTGAACCATTCCTGTGACACTTGTTTTAGATTCCGATGCCTCACTTCAGGTTTTCTACCATCCCCCTGACCTTCTTATTGACGATGAAACACAGAAATTGCATCGGAATTAAATACAAAAGGCACAATGCCGACTTAAGTACAAGAAGACTGACTCTTCCCACTGTCTATGCTTTGAACCATTCCTGTTACACTAGTTATAGATTCCGGTGCTTCACTTCATGTTTACTGTATCCCTTAGACCTTCTGATTGACGATGAAACACAGAAATTGCATCGGAATTAAATACAAAAGGCACAATTCCGACTTAAGTACAAGAAGACTGACCCTACTTACTGTCTATGCTTTGAACCATTCCTGTGACACTAGTTATTGATTCCGATGCTTCACCCCAGCTTTTCTACATCCCTTGGACCTTCTTATTGACGATGAAACACAGAAATTGCATCGTAATTAAATACAAAAGGCACAATGCCGACTTAAGTACAAGAAGACTGACTCTTCTTACTGACTATGTTTTAAACCATTCCTGTGACACTAGTTATAGATTCCGATGCTTCACTCCAGGTTTACTGTATCCCTTGGACCTCCTTATTGACGATGAAACACAGATATTGCATCGGAATTAAATAAAAAAGGCACAATGCCGACTTAAGTACAGGAAGACTGACCCTACTTACTGTCTATGTTTTGAACCATTCCTGTGACACTAGTTATAGATTCCGATGCTTCACTCCAGGTTTACTATATCCCTCTGACATTCTTATTGACGTTAAAACACAGAAATTGCATAGGAATTATATAGAAAAGGCACAATGCCGACTTAAGTACAAGAAGACTGTCTCTTCCTAGTGTCTATGTTGTGAACCACTCCTGTGACACTAGTTATAGATTCCGATGGTTCACTTCAGGTTTACTGTATCCCTCTGACCTTCTTAATGACAATGAAACACAGAAATTGCATCGGAATTAAATACAAAAGGCACAATGCCAAGTACAAGAAGACTGACTCTTCTTACTGACTATGTTTTGAACCTTTCCTGTGACACTAGTAATTGAATCCGATGCTTCACTCCAGGTTTACTATATCCCTTGGACCTTCTTATTGACGATGAAACACAGAAATTGCGTCGGAATTAAATACAAAAGGCAAAATGCCGATATAAGTACAAGAATACTGACTCTTCTTACTGTCTATGATTTCAACCATCCCTGTGTCACTAGGTATAGATTCCGATGCTTGACTTCAGATTTACTGTATCCCTCTGACCTTCTTATTAACGATGAAACACAGAAATTGCAGCGGAATTAATTACTTAAGGCACAATGCCGAATTAAGTACATGAAGACTGACTCTTCTTACCGACTATGCTTTGAAACATTCCTGTGACACTAGTTATAGATTCCGATGCTTGACTTCAGATTTACTGTATCCCTCTGACCTTCTTATTAACGATGAAACACAGAAATTGCATCGGAATTAAATACTAAAGGCACAATGCCGATTTAAGTACAAGAAGACTGACTCTTCTTACTGTCGATGTTTTGAACCATTCCTGTGACAGTAGTTATAAATTCCGTTGCTTCACTCCAGGTTTACTGTATCCCTTGGACCTTCTTATTGACGATGAAACACAGATATTGCATCGGAATTAAATAATAAAGGCACAATGCCGATTTAAGTACAAGAAGACTGACCCTACTTACTGTCTATGTTTTGAACCATTCCTGTGACACTAGTTATAGGTTCCGATGCTTCACTCGAGGTTTACTATATCCCTTGGACCGTCTTATTGAGGATGAAACACAGAAATTGCATAGGAATTAAATAGAAAAGGCACAATGCTGACTTAAGTACAAGAAGACTGTCTCTTCCTACTGTCTATGTTGTGAACCATTCCTGTGACACTAGTTATAGATTCCGATGCTTCACTTCAGGTTTACTGTATCCTTCTGACCTTCTTATTGACGATGAAACACAGGAATTGCATCTAAATTAAATACAAAAGGCACTATGCCGACTTAAGTACAAGAAGACCGACTCTTCCCACTGGATATGCTTTGAACCATTCCTGTTGCAGTAGTTATAGATTCCGATGCTTCACTTCAGGTTCACTGTATCCCTTGGACCTTCTTATTGACGATGAAACACAGAAATTGCATCGGAATTAAATACAAAAGGCACAATGCCGACTTACTTACAAGAAGACCGACTCTTCCCACTGTCTATGCTTTGAACCATTCCTGTTACAGTAGTTATAGATTCCGATGCTTCACTTCAGGTTTACTGTATACCTTGGGCCTTCTTATTGACGATGAAACACAGAAATTGCATCGGAATTAAATACTAAAGGCACAATGCCGACTTTAGTACAAGAAGACTGATCCTTCTTACTCACTATGTTTTGATTCATTTCTGTGACACTAGTTATATTTCCGATGCTTCACTCCAGGTTTACTGTATCCCTTGGACCTTCTTATTGACGATGAAACACAGAAATTACATCGGAATTAAATACAAAAGCACAATGCCGTCTTTAGTACAAGAAGACTTACCCTTCTTACTAACTATGTTTCATTCATTCCTGTGACACTAGTTATAGTTTCCGATGCTTCACTCCAGGTTTACTGTATCCATTGGAAATTCTTATTGACGATAAAACACAGAAATTGCATCGGAATTAAATACAAAAGGCACAATGCCGCGTAAGTACAAGAAGACTGTCTCTTCCTACTGTCTATGTTTTGAACCATTCCTGTGACTCTAGTTATAGTTTCCGATGCTTCACTCCACGTTTACTGTATCCCTTGGACCTTCTTATTGACGATGATACACAGAAATTGCATCGGAATTAAATACAAAAGGCACAATGCCGACTTAAGTACAAGAAGACTGACTCTTCCCACCGTCTATGCTTTGAACCATTCCTGTTACACTAGTTATGGATTCCGGTGCTTCACTTCATGTTTACTGTATCCCTTAGACCTTCTGATTGACGATGAAACACAGAAATTGCATCGGAAATAAATACTAAAGGCACAATGCCGTTTTAAGTACAAGAAGACTGACTCCTCTTACTGTCGATGTTTTGAACCATTCCTGTGACAGTAGTTATAAATTCCGATGCTTCACTCCAGGTTTACCGTAACCCTTGGACCTTCTTATTGACGATGAAACACAGATATTGCATCGGAATTAAATAAAAAAGGCACAATGCCGATTTAAGAACAAGAAGACTGACCCTACTTACTGTCTATGTTTTGAACCATTCCTGTGACACTAGTTATAGATTCCGATGCTTCACTCGAGGTTTACTATATCCCTTGGATCTTCTTATTGACGATGAAACACAGAAATTGCATAAGTATTAAATAGAAAAGGCACAATGCCGACTTAAGTACAAGAAGACTGTCTCTTCCTACTGTCTATGTTGTGAACCATTCCTGTGACACTAGTTATAGATTCCGATGCTTCACTTCAGGTTTACTGTATCCTTCTGACCTTCTTATTGACGATGAAACACAGAAATTGCATCTAAATTAAATACAAAAGGCACAATGCCGACTTAAGTACAAGAAGACCGCCTCTTCCCACTGTCTATGCTTTGAACCATTTCTGTTACAGTAGTTATAGATTCCGATGCTTCACTTCATGTTTACTGTATCCCTTGGACCTTCTTATTGACGATGAAACACAGAAATTGCATCGGAATTAAATACAAAAGGCACAATGCCGACTTAAGTACAAGAAGACTGACTCTTCTTACTGACTATGCTTTGAACCATTCCTGTGCCACTAGTTATAGATTCCGGTGCTTCACTCCACGTTTACTGTATCCCTTGGACCTTCTTATTGACGATGATACACAGAAATTGCATCGGAATTAAATACAAAAGGCACAATGCCGACTTAAGTACAAGAATACTGACTCTTCCTACTGTCTATGTTTTGAACCATTCCTGTGACTCTAGTTATAGTTTCCGATGCTTCACTCCACGTTTACTGTATCCCTTGGACCTTCTTATTGACGATGATACACAGAAATTGCATCGGAATTAAATACAAAAGGCACAATGCCGACTTAAGTACAAGAAGACTGACTCTTCTTACTGACTATGCTTTGAACCATTCCTGTGCCACTAGTTATAGATTCCGGTGCTTCACTTCAGATTTACTGTATCCCTCTGACCTTCTTATTGACGATAAAACACAGAAATTGCATCGGAAATAAATACTAAAGGCACAATGCCGTTTTAAGTACAAGAAGACTGACTCTTCTTACTGTCGATGTTTTGAACCATTCCTGTGACAGTAGTTATAAATTCCGATGCTTCACTCCAGGTTTACCGTAACCCTTGGACCTTCTTATTGACGATGAAACACAGATATTGCATCGGAATTAAATAAAAAAGGCACAATGCCGATTTAAGAACAAGAAGACTGACCCTACTTACTGTCTATGTTTTGAACCATTCCTGTGACACTAGTTATAGATTCCGATGCTTCACTCGAGGTTTACTATATCCCTTGGATCTTCTTATTGACGATGAAACACAGAAATTGCATAAGTATTAAATAGAAAAGGCACAATGCCGACTTAAGTACAAGAAGACTGTCTCTTCCTACTGTCTATGTTGTGAACCATTCCTGTGACACTAGTTATAGATTCCGATGCTTCACTTCAGGTTTACTGTATCCTTCTGACCTTCTTATTGACGATGAAACACAGAAATTGCATCTAAATTAAATACAAAAGGCACAATGCCGACTTAAGTACAAGAAGACCGACTCTTCCCACTGTCTATGCTTTGAACCATTCCTGTTACAGTAGTTATAGATTCCGATGCTTCACTTCATGTTTACTGTATCCCTTGGACCTTCTTATTGACGATGAAACACAGAAATTGCATCGGAATTAAATACAAAATTCACAATGCCAACTTATGTACAAGTAGACTGACTCTTGTTACTGACTATGTTATGAACCATTCCTGTGAGACTAGTTATAGACTCTGATGCTTCACTTCAGGTTTACTGTATCCCTTGGACCCTCATATTGAAGATGAAACACAGAAATTGCATCGGAAATAAATACAAAAGGCACAATGCCGACTTAAGTACAAGAATACTGACTCTTCTTACTGTCTACGTTTTGAACCATCCCTGTTACACTAGTTATAGATTCCAATGCTTAACTCCAGCTTTACTGTATTCCATGGACCTTCTTGTTGACGATGAAACACAGAAATTGCATCGGAATGAAATACAAAAGGCACAATGCCGACTTTAGTACAAGAAGACTGATCCTTCTTACTCACTATGTTTTGATTCATTTCTGTGACACTAGTTATATTTCCGATGCTTCACTCCAGGTTTACTGTATCCCTTGGACCTTCTTATTGACGATGAAACACAGAAATTGCATCGGAATTAAATACAAAAGGCACAATGCCGACTTTAGTACAAGAAGACTGACCCTTCTTACTCACTATGTTTGATTCATTCCTGTGACACTAGTTATAGTTTCCGATGCTTCACTCCAGGTTTACTGTATCCCTTGGAAAATCTTATTGACGATGAAACACAGAAATTGCATCGGAATTAAATACAGAAGGCACAATGCCGACTTAAGTACAAGAATACTGACTCTTCTTACTGTCTATGTTTTGAACCATTCCTGTGACACTAGTTATAGACTCTGATGCTTCACTTAAAGTTTACCGTATCCTTTGGACCTTCGTATTGAAGATGAAACACAGAAATTGCATCGGAATTAAATACAAAAGGCACAATGCCGACTTAAGTACAAGTAGACTGACCCTACTTACTGTCTATGTTTTGAACCATTCCTGTGACACTTGTTATTGATTCCGATGCTTCACTCCAGGTTTACTGTATTCCTTGGACCTTCTTATTGACGACGAAACACAGAAATTGCATCGGAATTAAATACAAAAGGCACAATGCCGACTTAAGTACAAGAAGACTGACTCTTCTTACTGACTATGTTTTTAACCATTCCTGTGACACTAGTTATAGATTCCGATGCTTGACTTCAGATTTACTGTATCCCTCTGACCTTCTTATGAACGATGAAACACAGAAATTGCATCGGAATTAAATACTAAAGGCACAATGCCGAATTAAGTACAAGAAGACTGACTCTTCTTACTGTCGTTGTTTTGAACCATTCCTGTGACAGTAGTTATAAATTCCGATGCTTCACTCCAGGTTTACTGTATCCCTTGGAACTTCTTATTGACGATGAAACACAGATATTGCATCGAAATTAAATAAGAAAGGCCCAATGCCGACTTAAGTACAAGAAGACTGACCCTACTTACTGTCTATGTTTTGAAAGATTCCTGTGACACTAGTTATTGATTCCGATGCTTCATTCCAGGTTTACTATATCCCTTGGACCTTCTTATTGACGATGAAACACAGAAATTGCATAGGAATTAAATAGAAAAGGCACAATGCCGACTTAAGTACAAGAAGACAGGCTCTTCCTACTGTCTATGTTGTGAAGCACTCTTGTGACACTAGTTATTGATTCCGATTATTCACTTCAGGTTTACTGTATCCCTCTGACCTTCTTAATGACGATGAAACACAGAAATTGCATCGGAATTAAATACAAAAGGCACAATGCCGACTTAAGTACAAGATGACTGACACTTCCCACTGTCTGTACTTTGAACCATTCCTTTTACACTAGTTATAGATTCCGATGCTTCACTTCTAGTTTACTGTATAACATTGGACCTTCCTATTAACGATGAAACACAAATATTGCATCGGAATTAAATACAAACGGCACAATGCCGGCTTATGTACAAGAAGACTGACTCTTCTTACTGACTATGTTTTTAACCATTCCTGTGACACTAGTTATAGACTCTGATGCTTCACTGCAAGTTTACTGTATCCTTTGGACCTTCTTATTGAAGATGAAACACAGAAATGGCATCGGAATTAAATACAAAAGCCACAATGCCGACTTAAGTACAAGAATACTGACTCTTCTTACTGTCTATCTTTTAACAATCCCTGTGACACTAGTTATAGATTCCGATGCTTCACTCCAGGTTTACTCTATCCCTTGGACCTTCTTATTGACGATGAAAAACAGAAATTGCATCGGAATTAAATACAAAAGGCATAATGCCGACTTTAGTACAAAAAGACTGACTCTTCTTACTGACTATGTTTTGAGCCTTTTCTGTGACACTAGTTATAGATTCCGATGCTTCACTCCAGGTTTACTGTATCCCTTGGACCTCCTTATTGACGATGAAACACATAAATCGCTTCGGAATTAAATACAAAAGGCACAATGGCGACTAAAATACAAGAAGACTGACCCTTCTTACTGACTATGTTTTGAACCATTGCTGTGACACTAGTTTTAGATTCCGAACCTTCACTCGAGGTTTACTGTATCCCTTGGACCTCCTTATTGACGAAGAAACACAGAAATTGCATCGGAATTATATACAAAAGGCACAATGCCAAGTACAAGAAGACTGATTCTTCTTACTGACTATGTTTTAAACCATTCCTGTGACTCTAGTTATAGATTCCGATGCTACACTTCAGGATTACTGTATCCCTCTGACCTTCTTATTACCGATGAAACACAGAAATTGCACCGGAATTAAATACAAAAGGCACAATGCCGACTTATGTACAAGAAGACTGACTCTTCTTACTGACTATGTTTTGAACCATTCCTGTGACACTAGTTATAGACTCTGATGCTTCACTTCAGGTTTACTGTATCCCTTGGACCTTCATATTGAAGATGAAACACAGAAATTGCATCGGAATTAAATAAAAAAGGCACAATGCCGACTTAATTACAAGAAGACTGACCCTACTTACTGTCTATGCTTTGAACCATTCCTGTGACACTAGTAATTGAATCCGATGCTTCACTCCAGGTTTACTATATCCCTTGCACCTTCTTATTGACGATGAAACACAGAAATTGCATAGGAATTAAACAGAAAAGGCACAATGCCGACTTAAGTACAAGAAGTCTGTCTCTTCCTACTGTGTATGTTTTGAACCATTCCTGTGACTCTAGTTATAGATTCCGATGCTTCACTTCAGGTTTACTGTATCCCTCGGACCTTCTTATTGACGATGAAACACAGAAATTGCATCGGAATTAAATACAAAAGGCACAATGCCGACTTAAGTACAAGAAGACCGACTCTTCCCACTGTCTATGCTTTGAGCCATTCCTGTTACAGTAGTTATAGATTCCGATGCTTCACTTCAGGTTTACTGTATCCCTTGGACCTTCTTATTGACGATGAAACACAGAAATTGCATCGGAATTAAATACAAAAGGCACAATGCCGACTTATGTACAAGAAGACTGACTCTTCTGACTGACTGTGTTTTGAACCATTCCTGTGACACTAGTTATAGACTCTGATGCTTCACTTCAGGTTTACTGTATCCCTTGGACCTTCATATTGAAGATGAAACACAGAAATTGCATCGGAATTAAATACAAAAGGCACAATGCCGACTTAAGTACAAGAATACTGACTCTTCTTACTGTCTACGTTTTGAACCATCCCTGTGACACTAGTTATAGATTCCAATGCTTAACTTCAGGTTTACTGTATCCCATGGACCTTCTTATTGACGATGAAACACAGAAATTGCATCCGAATTAAATACAAAGGGCACAATGCCGACATTAGTACAAGAAGACTGACCCTTCTTACTCACTATGTTTTGATTTATTCCTGTGACACTAGTTATATTTCCGATGCTTCACTCCAGGTTTACTGTATCCCTTGGACCTTCTTATTGACGATGAAACACAGAAATTGCATCGGAATTAAATACAAAAGGCACAATGCCGACGTTAGTACAAGAAGACTGACCCTTCTTACTCACTATGTTTTGATTCATTCCTGTGACACTAGTTATAGATTCCGATTCTTCACTCCAGGTTTACTGTATCCCTTGGACCTCCTTACTGACGAAGAAACACAGAAATTGCATCGGAATTAAATACAAAATGCACAATGCCGACTTAAGCACAAGAAGACTGACTCTTCTTACTGACTATGCTCTGAACCATTCCTGTGACACTAGTTATAGATTCCGGTGTTTCACTTCAGGTTTACTGTATCCCTTGGACCTTCTTATTGACGATGAAACACAGAAATTGCATCGGAATTAAATACAAAAGGCAAAATGCCGCCTTAAGTACAGGTATACTGACTCTTCTTACTGTTTATGATTTCAACCATCCCTGTGTCACTAGGTATAGATTCCGATGCTTCACTCCAGGTTCACTGTATCCCTTGGACCTTCTTATTGACGATGAAACACAGATCTTGCATCGGAATTAAATACAAAAGGCACAATGCCGACTTAAGTACAAGAAGACTGACTCTTCTTACCACTATGTTTTGAACCATTCCTGTGACACTAGTTATAGATTCCGATGCTTGACTTCAGATTTACTGTATCCCTCTGACCTTATTAACGATGAAACACAGAAATTGCATCGGAATTAAATACTAAAGGCACAATGCCGAATTAAGTACAAGAAGACTGACTCTTCTTACTGTCGAAGTTTTGAACCATTCCTGAGACAGTAGCTATAGATTCCGATGCTTCACTCCAGGTTTACTGTATCTCTTGGACCTTCTTATTGACGGTGAAACACAGAAATTGCATCGGAATTAAACAAAAAAGGCACAATGCCGACTTAAGTACAAGAAGACTGACCCTCCTTACTGTCTATGTTTGAACCATTCCTGTGACACTAGTTATAGATTCCAATGCTTCACTCCAGGTTTACTATATCCCTTGGAAATTCTTATTGACGATGAAACACAGAAATTGCATAGGAATTAAGTGGAAAAGGCACAATGCCGACTTAAGTACAAGAAGACTGTCTCTTCCTACTGTCTTTGATTTGAACCATTCCTGTGTCACTAGTTATAGATTCCGATGCTTCACTTCAGGTTTTCTGCATCCCTCTGACCTCCTTATTGACGATGAAACACGGAAATTGCATCGGAATTAAATACAAAAGGCACAATGCCGACTTAAGTACATGAAGACTGACTCTTCCCACTGTCTACGCTTTGAACCATTCCTGTGACACTAGTTATAGATTCCGGTGCTTCACTTCAGGTTTACTGTATCCCTCAGACCTTCTGATTGGCGATGAACCACAGAAATTGCATCGGAATTAAATACAAAAGGCACAATGCCGACTTAAGTACAAGAGTACTGACTCTTCTTACTGTCTATGCTTTGATCCATTCCTGTGACACTAGTTATAGACTCTGATGCTTCACTTCAAGTTTACTGTATCCTTTGGACTTTGTTATTGATGATGAAACACAGAAATAGCATCGGAAGTAAATACAAAAGGCACAATGCCGACTTAAGTACAAGAAGACTGACTCTTCCCACTGTCCATGCTTTGAACCATTCCTGTTACACTAGTTATAGATTCCGATGCTTCACTTCAGGTTTACTGTATCCCTTGGACCTTCTTATTGACGATGAAACACAGAAATTGCATCGGAATTAAATACAAAAGTCACAATGCCGACTTTAGTACAAGAAGACTGACTCTTCTTACTGACTATGTTTGATTCATTCCTGTGACACTAGTTATAGTTTCCGATGCTTCACTCCACGTTTACTGTATCCCTTGGACCTTCTTATTGACGATGAAACCCAGAAATTGCATCGGAATTAAATACAAAAGGCACAATGCCGATTTAAGTACAAGAAGACTGACCTTTCTTACTGACTATGTTTTGAACTATTTCTGTGACACTAGTTATAGATTCCGATGCTTCACTCCCGGTTTACTGTATCCCTTGGACCTTCTTATTGACGATGAAACACGAAAATAGCATCGGAATTAAATACAAAATCCAAATTGCCGACTTAAGTACAATAAGACTGACTCTTCATACTAACTATCTTTTGAACAATTCCTGTGACACTAGTTATAGATTCCGATGCTTCACTCCAGGTTTACTGTATCCCGTGGACCTCCATATTGACGAAGAAACACAGAAATTGCATCGGAATTAAATACAAAAGGCAAAATGCCGACTTCAGTACAAGAATACTGACTCTTCCTACTGTCTATGATTTCAACCATCTCTGTGTCACTAGGTATAGATTCCGATGCATCACTCCAGGTTTACTATATCCCTTGGACCTTCTTATTGACGATGAAACACAGAAATTGCATAGGAATTAAATAGAAAAGGCACAATGCCGACTTAAGTACAAGAAGACTGTCTCTTCCTACTGTCTATGCTTTGAACCATTCCTGTGACACTAGTTATAGATTCCGATGCTTCACTTCGGGTTTACTGTATCCCTCTGAACTTTTAATTGACGATGAAACATAGAAATAGCATCGGAATTAAATACAAAATGCACAATGCCGACTTAAGTACAAGAAAACTGACTCTTCCCACTGTCTATGCTTTGAACCATTCCTGTTACACTAGTTATAGATTACGATGCTTCACTTCAGGTTTACTGTATCCCTTGGACCTTCTTATTGACGATGAAACACAGAAATTGCATCGGAATTAAATACAAAAGGCACAATGCCGACTTATGTACAAGAAGACTGACTCATCTTACTGACTATGTTTTGAACCATTCCTGTGACACTAGTTATAGACTCTGATGCTTCGCTTAAGTTTTACTGTATCCCTTGGACCTTCATATTGAAGATGAAACACAGAAATTGCATCGGAATTAAATACAAAAGGCACAATGCCGACTTAAGTACAAGAAGACTGACTCCTCTTATTGATTATGTTTGAACCATTTCTGTGACACTAGTTATAGATTCCGATGCTTTACTCCCGGTTTACTGTATCCCTTGTACCTTCTTATTGATGATGAAACACAAAAATAGCATCGGAATTAAATACAAAAGGCACAATGCCGACTTACGTACAAGAAGACTGACTCTTCTTACTGACTATGTTTTGAACCATTCCTGTGACACTAGATATAGATTCCGATGCTTGACTTCAGATTTACTGTATCCCATTGACCTTCTTATTAACGATGAAACACAGAAATTGCATCGGAATTAAATACTAAAGGCAAATGCCGAATTAAGTACAAGAAGACTGACTCTTCTTACTGTCGATGTTTTGAACCATTCCTGTGACAGTAGTTACAGATTCCGATGCTTCACTCCAGGTTTACTGTATCCCTTGGACCTTCTTATTGACGATGAAACACAGAAATTGCATCGGAATTAAACAAAAAAGGCACAATGCCGACTTAAGTACAAGAAGACTGACCCTACTTACTGTCAATGTTTTCAACCATTCCTGTGACACTACTTATAGATTACGATGCTTCACTCCAGGTTTACTATATCCCTTGGACCTTCTTATTGACGATGAAACACAGAAATTGCATAGGAATTAAATAGAAAAGGCACAATGCCGACTTAAGTACAAGAAGACTGTCTCTTCCTACTGTCTATGCTTTGAACCATTCCTGTGACACTAGTTATAGATTCCGATGCTTCACTTTGGGTTTACTGCATCCCTCTGAACTTTTAATTGACGATGAAACATAGAAATAGCATCGGAATTAAATACAAAAGGCACAATGCCGACTTAAGTACAAGAAAACTGACTCTTCCCACTGTCTATGCTTTGAACCATTCCTGTTACACTAGTTATAGATTCCGATGCTTCACTTCAGGTTTACTGTATCCCTTGGACCTTCTTATTGACGATGAAACACAGAAATTGCATCGGAATTAAATACAAAAGGCACAATGCCGACTTATGTACAAGAAGACTGACTCTACTTACTGACTATGTTTTGAACCATTCCTGTGACACTAGTTATAGACTCTGATGCTTCGCTTAAGTTTTACTGTATCCCTTGGACCTTCATATTGAAGATGAAACACAGAAATTGCATCGGAATTAAATACAAAAGGCACAATGCCGACTTAAGTACAAGAAGACTGACTCCTCTTATTGATTATGTTTGAACCATTTCTGTGACACTAGTTATAGATTCCGATGCTTCACTCCCGGTTTACTGTATCCCTTGTACCTTCTTATTGATGATGAAACACAAAAATAGCATCGGAATTAAATACAAAAGGCACAATGCCGACTTACGTACAAGAAGACTGACTCTTCTTACTGACTATGATTTGAACCATTCCTGTGACGCTAGTTATAGATTCCGATGCTTCACTCCTGGTTTACTGTATCCCTTGGACCTCCTTATTGACGAAGAAATACAGAAATTGCTTCGGAATTTAATACAAAAGGCACAATGCCGACTTAAGTACAAAAAGACTGACTCTTCTTACTGACTATGTTTCGAACCATTCCTGTGACACTAGTTATAGATTCCGGTGCTTCACTTCAGGTTTACTGCATCCCTTGGACCTTCTTATTGACGATGAAACACAGAAATTGCATCGCAATTAAATACAAAAGGCACAATGCCGACTTAAGTACAAGAAGACTGACTCTTCCATCTTTCTAAGCTTTGAACCATTCCCGTTACACTAGTTACAGATTCCGATTCTTCACTTCTGTTTACTGTATCCCTTGGACGTTCTTATTGACGATGAAACACAGAAATTGCATTGGAATTAAATACAAAAGGCACAATGCCGACTTATGTACAAGAAGACTGATTCTTCTTACTGACTATGTTTTGAACCATTCCTGTGACACTAGTTATAGATTCCGATGCTTCACTTCAGGTTTACTGTATCCCTCTGACCTTATTGACGATGAAACACAGAAATTGCATCGGAATCAAATACAAAAGGCACAATGCCGGATTAAGTACAGGAATACTGCCACTTCTTACTGTCTATGCTTTGAACCATTCATGTGACACTAGTTATAGATTCCGATGCTTCACTCCAGGATTACTGTATCCCTTGGACCTTCTTATTGACGATGAAACACAGAAATTGCATCAGAATTAAATACAAAAGGCACAATGGCGACTTAAGTACAAGAAGACTGACTCTTCTTACTGTCTATGATTTGAACCATCCCTGTGTCACTAGTTATAGATTCCGATGCTTCACTCCAGGTTTACTGTATCCCTTGCACCTTCTTATTGACGATGAAACACAGAAATTGCATCGGAATTAAAAACAAAAGCCACAATGCCGACTTAAGTACAAGAAGACTGATTCTTCTTACTGACTATGTTTGAACCATTCCTGTGACACAAGTTATAGATACCGATGCTTCACTTCAGGTTTAGTGTATCCCTTGGACCTTCGTATTGACGATGAAACACAGAAATGGCATCGGAATTAAATACAAAAGGCACAATGCCGACTTATGTACAAGAAGACTGACTCTTCTTACTGACTATGTTTTGAACCATTCCTGTGACACTAGTTATAGACTCTGATGCTTCACTTCAGGTTTACTGTATCCCTTGGACCTTCATATTGAAGATGAAACACAGAAATTGCATCGGAATTAAATACAAAAGGCACAATGCCGACTTAAGTACAAGAAGACTGACTCTTCTTACTGACTATGTTTGATTCATTCCTGTGACACTAGTCATAGTTTCCGATGCTTCACTCCACGTTTACTGTATCCCTTGGACCTTCTTATTGACGATGAAACACAGAAATTGCATCGGAATTAAATACAAAAGGCACAATGCCGATTTAAGTACAAGAGGACTGACATTTCTTACTGACTATGTTTTGAACTTTTTCTGTGACAGTAGTTATAGATTCCGATGCTTCACTCCCGGTTTACTGTATCCCTTGGACCTTCGTATTGACGATGAAACACGAAAATGGCATCGGAATTAAATACAAAAGGCAAATAGCCGACTTAAGTACAAGAAGACTGACTCTTGATACTAACTATGTTTTGAACCATTCCGGTGACACTAGTTATAGATTCCGATGCTTCACTCCAGGTTTACTGTATCCCTTGGACCTCCATATGACGAAGAAACACAGAAATTGCATCGGAATTAAATACAAAAGGCAAAATGCCGACTTCAGTACAAGAATACTGACCCTTCTTACTCTCTATGATTTCAACTATCCCTGTGTCACTAGGTATAGATTCCGATGCTTCACTCCAGGTTTACTGTTCCCTTATACCTTCTTATTGACGGTGAAACACAGATCTTGCATCGGAATTAAGTACAAAAGGCACAAAGCCGACTTAAGCACAAGAAGACTGACCCTTCTTACTGACTATGTTTTGAACCATTCCTGTGACACTACTTATAGATTACGATGCTTCACTCCAGGTTGACTATATCCCTTGGACCTTCTTATTGACGATGAAACACAGAAATTGCATAGGAATTAAATAGAAAAGGCACAATGCCGACTTAAGTACAAGAAGACTGACTCTTTTTACTGACTATGTTTCGAACCATTCCTGTGACACTAGTTATAGATTCCGGTGCTTCACTTCAGGTTTACTGCATCCCTTGGACCTTCTTATTGACGATGAAACACAGAAATTGCATCGGAATTAAATACAAAAGGCACAATGCCGACTTTAGTACAAGAATCTGACTCTTCTTACTGTCTATGTTTTGAACCATCCCTGTGTCACTAGTTACAGATTCCGATGCTTCACTCCAGGTTTACTGTATCACTTGGACCTTCTTATTGACGATGAAACAAAGAACTTGCATCGTAATAAAATACAAAAGGCACAATGCCGACTTAAGTACAAGAAAACTGACTCTTCTTACTGACTATGTTTTGAACCATTCCTGTGACTTCAGATTTACTGTATCCCTCTGACCTTCTTGTTGACGATGAAACACAGAAATTGCATCGGAATCAAATACAAAAGGCACAATGCCGGATTAAGTACAGGAATACTTTCACTTCTTACTGTCTATGCTTTGAACCATTCATGTGACACTAGTTATAGATTCCGATGCTTCACTCCAGGATTACTGTATCCCTTGGACCTTCTTATTGACGATGAAACACAGAAATTGCATCAGAATTAAATACAAAAGGCACAATGGCGACTTAAGTACAAGAAGACCTACTCTTCTTACTGTCTATGATTTGAACCATCCCTGTGTCACTAGTTATAGATTCCGATGCTTCACTCCAGGTTTACTGTATCCCTTGCACCTTCTTATTGACGATGAAACACAGAAATTGCATCGGAATTAAAAACAAAAGCCACAATGCCGACTTAAGTACAAGAAGACTGATTCTTCTTACTGACTATGTTTGAACCATTCCTGTGACACTAGTTATAGATTCCGATGCTTCACTTCAGGTTTAGTGTATCCCTTGGACCTTCGTATTGACGATGAAACACAGAAATGGCATCGGAATTAAATACAAAAGGCACAATGCCGACTTATGTACAAGAAGACTGACTCTTCTTTCTGACTATGTTTTGAACCATTCCTGTGACACTAGTTATAGACTCTGATGCTTCACTTCAGGTTTACTGTATCCCTTGGACCTTCATATTGAAGATGAAACACAGAAATTGCATCGGAATTAAATACAAAATGCAGAATGCCGACTTCAGTACAAGAAGACTGACTCTTCTTACTGACTATGCTTTGATTCATTATTGTTACACTAGTTATAGTTTCCAATGCTTCACTCCAGGATTACTGTATCCCTTGGACCTTCTTATTGACGATGAAACACAGAAATTGCATCGGAATTAAATACATAAGGCACAATGCCGATTTAAGTACAAGAAGACTGATTCTTCTTACTGACTATGTTTTGAACCATTCCTGTGACACTAGTTATAGATTCCGATGCTTGACTTCAGATTTACTGTACCCCTCTGACCTTCTTATTAACGATGAAATACAGAAATTGCATCGGAATTAAATACTAAAGGCACAATGCCGAATTAAGTACAAGAAGACTGACTCTTCTTACTGTCGATGTTTTGAACCATTCCTGTGACAGTAGTTATAGATTCCGATGCTTCACTCCAGGTTTACTGTATCCCTTGGACCTTCTTATTGACGATGAAACACAGAAATTGCATCGGAATTAAATACAAAAAGCACAATGCCGACTTAAGTACAAGAATACTGACTCTTCTTACTGTCTATGTTTTGAACCATCCCTGTGTCACTAGTTACAGATTCCGATGCTTCACTCCAGGTTTACTGTATCACTTGGACCTTCTTATTGACGATGAAACACAGAACTTGCATCGGAAATAAATACAAAAGGCACAATGCCGACTTAAGTACAAGAAAACTGACTCTTCTTATTGCCTATGTTTTGAACCATTCCTGTGACTTCAGATTTACTGTATCCCTCTGACCTTCTTATTAACGATGAAACACAGAAGTTGCATCGGAATTAAATACTAAAGGCACAATGCCGAATTAAGTACAAGAAGACTGACTCTTCTTAATGTCGATGTTTTGAACCATTCCTGTGACAGTAGTTATTAATTCCGATGCTTCACCCCAGGTTTACTGTATCCCTTGGACCTTCTTATTGACGATGAATCACAGAACTTGCATCGGAATTAAATAAAAAAGGCACAATGCCGACTTAAGTACAAGTAGACTGACCCTACTTACTGTCTACGTTTTGAACCATTCCTGTGACACTAGTTATAGATTCCGATGCTCTACTCCAGGTTTACTATATCCATTGGACCTTCTTATTAACGATGAAACACTGAAATTGGATAGGAATTAAATAGAAAAGGCACAATATCGACTTAAGTACAAGAAGACTGTCTCTTCCTACTGTCTATACTTTGAACCATTCCGGTGACACTAGTTATAGATTCCGATGCTTCACTTCATGTTTACTGTATCCCTCTGACCTTCTTATTGACGATGAAACACAGAAATTGCATCGGAATTAAATACAAAAGGCACAATGCCGACCTAAGTACAAGACGACTGACTCTTCCATCTTTCTAGGCTTTGTACCATTCCTGTTACACTAGTTACAGATTCCGATGCTTCACTTCTGGTTTACTGTATCCCTTGGACGTTCTAATTGACGATGAAACACAGAAATTGCATCGGAATTAAAAACAAAAGGCACAATGCCGACTTAAGTACAAGAAGACTGATTCTTCTTACCGACTATGTTTGAACCATTCCTGTAACACTAGTTATAGATTCCGATGCTTCACTTTAGGTTTAGTGTATCCCTTGGTCCATCGTATTGACGATGAAACACAGAAATGGCATCGGAATTAAATACAAAAGGCACAATGCCGACTTATGTACAAGAAGACTGACTCTTCTTACTGACTTTGTTTTGAACCATTCCTGTGACACTAGTTATAGACTCTGATGCTTCACTTCAGGTTTACTGTATCCCTTTGACCTTCATATTCAAGATCAAACACAGAAATTGCATCGGAATTAAATACAAAAGGCACAATGCCGACTTAAGTACAAGAATACTGACTCTTCTTACTGTCTACGCTTTGAACCATCCCTGTGACACTAGCTATAGATTCCGATGCTTAACTCCAGGTTTACTGTATCCCTTGGACCCTCTTATTGACGATGTAACACAGAAATTGCATCGGAATTAAATACAAAATGCACAATACCGACTTAAGTACAAGAATATTGACTCTTCTTACTGTCTATGCTTTGAACCATTCCTGTGACACTAGTTATAGACTTTGATGCTTCACTTCAAGTTTACTGTATCCTTTGGACCTTCTTATTGAAGATGAAACACAGAAATTGCATCGGAATTAAATACAAAAGGCACAATGCCGATTTAAGTACAAGAAGACTGACTCTTCTTACTGACTATGCTTTGATTCATTCCTGTTACACTAGTTATAGTTTCCGATGCATCACTCCAGGTTCACTGTAAACCTTGGACCTTCTTATTGACGATGAAACACAGAAATTGCATCGGAATTAAATACATAAGGCACAATGCCGATTTAAGTACAAGAAGACTGACTCTTCTTACTGACTATGTTTTGAACCATTCCTGTGACACTAGTTATAGATTCCGATGCTTGACTTCAGATTTACTGTATCCGTCTGACCTTCTTATTAACGATGAAACACAGAAATTGCAACGGAATTAAATACTAAAGGCACAATGCCGAATTAAGTACAAGAAGACTGACTCTTCTTACTGTCGATGTTTTGAACCATTCCTGTGACAGTAGTTATAGATTCCGATGCTTCACTCCAGGTTTACTGTATCCCTTGGACCTTCTTATGGACGATGAAACACAGAAATTGCATAGGAATTAAGTAGAAAAGGCACAATGCCGACATTAGTACAAGAAGACTGTCTCTTCCTACTGTCTATGTTTTGAACCATTCCTGTGACACTAGTTATAGATTCCGATGCTTCACTTGAGGTTTTCTGCATCCCTCTGACCTTCTTCTTGACGATGAAACACAGAAATTGCATCGGAATTAAATACAAAAGGCACAATGCCGATTTAAGCACAAGAAGACTGACTCTTCCCACTGTCTATGCTTTGAACCCCTCCTGTTACACTAGTTATAGATTCCGGTGCTTCACTTCAGGTTTACTGTATCCCTTGGACCTTCTTATTGACGATGAAACACAGAAATTGCATCGGAATTAAATACAAAAGGCACAATGCCGACTTAAGTACAAGAAGACTGACCCTACTTACTGTCTAAGTTTTGAACCATTCCTGTGACACTAGTTATTGATTCCGATGCTTCACTCCAGGTTTACTATATCCTTTGGACCTTCTTATTGACGATGAAACACAGAAATTGCATAGGAATTAAATTGAAAAGGCACAATGTCGACTTAAGTACAAGAAGACTGTCTCTTCCTACTGTCTATGTTTTGAACCATTCCTGTGACACTAGTTGTAGATTCCGATGCTTCACTTCAGGTTTACTGTATCCCTCAGACCTTCTTATTGAAGATGAAACATAGAAATTGCATCGGAATTAAATACAAAAGGCACAATGCCGACTGAAGTACAAGAAGACTGACTCTTCCCACTGTCTATGCTTTGAACCATTCCTGTTACACTAGTTATAGATTCCGATGCTTCACTTCAGGTTTACTGTGTCCCTTGGACCTTCTTATTGTCGATGAAACACAGAAATTTCATCGGAATTAAATACAAAAAGCACAATGCCGACTTAAGTACAAGAAGACTGATTCTTCTTACTGACTATGTTTTGAACCATTCCTGTGACACTAGTTATAGATTCCAATGCTTCACTTCAGGTTTACTGTATCCCTCTGACCTTCTTATTGACGATGAAAAACAGAAATTGCATTGGAATCAAATACAAAAGGCACAATGCCGGATTAAGTACAAGAATACTGTCTCCTCTTACTGTCTATGCTTTGAACCATTCATGTGACACTAGTTATAGATTCCGATGCTTCACTCCAGGATTACTGTATCCCTTGGACCTTCTTATTGACGATGAAACACAGAAATTGCATCAGAATTAAATACAAAAGGCACAATGGCGACTGAAATACAAGAAGACTGACTCTTATTACTGTCTATGATTTAAACCATCCCTGTGTCACTAGTTATAGATTCCGATTCTTCACTCCAGGTTTACTGTATCCCTTGGACCTTCGTATTGGAGATGAAACACAGAAATTGCATCGGAATTAAAAACAAAAGGCACAATGCCGACTTAAGTACAAGAAGACTGATTCTTCTTACTGACTATGTTTGAACCATTCCTGTGACACTAGTTATAGATTCCGATGCTTCACTTCAGGTTTACTGTATCCCTTGGACCTTCGTATTCACGATGAAACACAGAAATGGCATCGGAATTAAATACAAAAGGCACAATGCCGACTTATGTACAAGAAGACTGACTCTTCTTACTGACTTTGTTTTGAACCATTCCTGTGACACTAGTTATAGACTCTGATGCTTCACTTCAGGTTTACTGTATCCCTTGGACCTTCATATTGAAGATGAAACACAGAAATTGCATCGGAATCAAATACAAAAGGCACAATGCCGACTTAAGTACAAGAATACAGACTCTTCTTACTGTCTACGCTTTGAACCATCCCTGTGACACTAGTTATAGATTCCGATGCTTAACTCCAGGATTACTGTATCCCTTGGACCGTCTTATTGACGATGAAACACAGAAATTACATCGGAATTAAATACAAAAGGCACAATGCCGACTTTAGTACACGAAGACTGACTCTTCTTACTGACTATGTTTTGATTCATTCCTGTTACACTAGTTATAGATTCCGATGTTGACTTCAGATTTACTGTATCCCTCTGACCTTCTTATTAACGATGAAACACAGAAATTGCATCGGAGTTCAATATTAAAGGCACAACGCCGAATTAAGTACAAGAAGACTGACTCTTCTTACTGTCGATGTTTTGAACCATTCCTGTGACAGTAGTTGTAGATTCCGATGCTTCACTCCAGATTTACTGTATCCTTTGGATCTTCTTATTGACGATGAAACACAGAAATTGCGTAGGAATTAAGTAGAAAAGGCACAATGCCGACTTAAGTACAAGAATACTGATTCTTCTTACTGTCTATGATTTGAACCATCCCTAACACACTAGTTATAGATTCCGGTGCTTCACTTCAGGTTTACTGTATCCCTTGGACCTTCATATTGACGATGAAACACAGAAATTGCAACGGAATTAAATACAAAAGGCACAATGGCGACTTAAGTACAAGAATATTGACTCTTCTTACTGTCTATGTTTTGAACCATTTCTGTGACACTAGTTATAGACTCTGATGCTTCATTTCAAGTTTACTGAATCCTTTGGACCTTCTTATTGAAGATGAAACACAGAAATTGCATCGGAATTAAATACAAAAGGCACAATGCCGACTTAAGTACAAGAATACTGATTCTTCTTACTGTCTATGATTTGAACCATCCCTAAGACACTAGTTATAGATTCCGATGCTTCACTCCAGGTTTACTGTATCCCTTGGATCTTCTTATTGACGATGAAACACAGAAATTGCATCGGAATTAAATACAAAAGGCACAATGCCGACTTAAGTACAAGAAGACTGACCCTACTTACTGTCTACGTTTTGAACCATTCCTGTGACACTAGTTATAGATTCCGATGCTCTACTCCAGGTTTACTATATCCATTGGACCTTCGTATTGACGATGAAACACAGAAATTGCATAGGAATTAAATAGAAAAGGCACAATGCCGACTTAAGTACAAGAAGACTGTCTCTTCCTACCGTCTATGCTTTGAACCATTCCTGTGACACTAGTTATAGATTCCGATGCTTCACTTCATGTTTACTGTATCCCTCTGACCTTCTTATTGACGATGAAACACAGAAATTGCATCGGAATTAAATACAAAAGGCACAATGCCGGATTAAGTACAGGAATGCTGTCACTTCTTACTGTCTATGCTTTGAACCATTCATGTGACACTAGTTATAGATTCCGATGTTTCACTGCAGGATTACTGTATCCCTTGGACCTTCTTATTGACGATGAAACACAGAAATTTCATCAGAATTAAATACAAAAGGCACAATGGCAACTTAAGTTCAAGAAGACTGACTCTTCTTACTGTCTATGATTTGAACCATCCCTGTGTCACTAGTTATAGATTCCGATGCTTCACTCCAGGTTTACTGTATCCCTTGCACCTTCTTATTGACGATGAAACACAGAAATTGCATCGGAATTAAAAACAAAAGCCACAATGCCGACTTAAGTACAAGAAGACTGACTCTTCCATCTTTCTATGCTTTGAACCATTCCTGTTACACTAGTTACAGATTCCGATTCTTCACTTCTGGTTTACTGTATCCCTTGGACGTTCTTATTGACGATGAAACACAGAAATTGCATTGGAATTAAATACAAAAGGCACAATGCCGACTTATGTACAAGAAGACTGATTCTTCTTACTGACTATGTTTTAAACCATTCCTGTGACACTAGTTTTAGATTCCGATGCTTCACTTCAGGTTTACTGTATCCCTCTGACCTTCTTATTGACGATGAAACACAGAAATTGCATCGGAATCAAATACAAAAGGCACAATGCCGGATTAAGTACAGGAATACTGTCACTTCTTACTGTCTATGCTTTGAACCATTCATGTGACACTAGTTATAGATTCCGATGCTTCACTGCAGGATTACTGTATCCCTTGGACCTTCTTATTGACGATGAAACACAGAAATTTCATCAGAATTAAATACAAAAGGCACAATGGCAACTTAAGTTCAAGAAGACTGACTCTTCTTACTGTCTATGATTTGAACCATCCCTGTGTCACTAGTTATAGATTCCGATGCTTCACTCCCGGTTTACTGTATCCCTTGGACCTTCTTATTGACGATGAAACACAGAAATTGCATCGGAATTAAATACAAAAGGCACAATGCCGACTCAAGTACAAGAAGACTGATTCTTCTTACTGACTATGTTTGAACCATTCCTGTTACAGTAGTTATAGATTCCGATGCTTCACTTCAGGTTTACTGTATCCCTTGGACCTTCTTATTGACGATGAAACACAGAAATTGCATCGGAATTAAATACAAAAGGCACAATGCCGACTTATGTACAAGAAGACTGACTCTTCTTACTGACTATGTTTTGAACCATTCCTGTGACACTAGTTATAGACTCTGATGCTTCACTTCAGGTTTACTGTATCCCTTGCACCTTCATATTGAAGATGAAACAAAGAAATTGCATCGGTATTAAATACAAAAGGCACAATGCCGACTTAAGAACAAGAATACTGACTCTTCTTACTGTCTACGTTTTGAACCATCCCTGTGACACTAGTTATAGATTCCATTGCTTAACTCCAGGTTTACTGTATCCCATGGACCTTCTTATTGACGATGAAACACAGAAATTGCATCGGAATTAAATACAAAAGGCACAATGCCGACTTTAGTGGAAGAAGACTGATCCTTCTTACTCACTATGTTTTGATTCATTTCTGTGACACTTGTTATATTTCCGATGCTTCACTCGAGGTTTACTGTATCCCTTGGACCTTCCTATTGACGATGAAACACAGAAATTGCATCGGAATTAAATACAAAAGGCACAATGCCGACTTTAGTTCAAGAAGACTGACCCTTCTTACTCACTATGTTTTGATTCATTCCTGTGACACTAGTTATAGATTCCGATGCTTCACTCCCGGTTTACTGCATACCTTGGACCTTCTTATTGACGATGAAACACAGACATTGCATCGGAATTAAATAAAAAATCACAATGCTGACTTAAGTACAAGAAGACTGACCCTACTTACTGTCTATGTTTTGAACCATTCCTGTGACACTAGTTATTGATTCCGATGCTTCACTCCAGGTTTACCATATCCATTGGACCTTCTTATTGACGCTGAAACACAGAAATTGCATAGGAATTAAATAGAAAAGGCACATTGCCGACTGAAGTACAAGAAGACTGCCTCTTCCTACTGTCTATGCTTTGAACCATTCCTGTGACACTAGTTATAGATTCCGATGCTTCACGTCAGGTTTACTGTATCCCTCTGACCTTCCTATTGACGATGAAACATAGAAATTGCATCGGAATTAAATTCAAAAGGCACAATGCCGACTTAAGTACAAGAAGACTGACTCTTCCCACTGTCTATGCTTTGAACCATTCCTGTTACACTAGTTATGGGTTCCGATGCTTCACTTCAGGTTTACTGTATCCCTTGGACCTTCATATTGAAGATGAAACACAGAAATTGCATCAAAATTACATACAAAAGGCCCAATGCCGACTTAAGTACAAGAATACTGACTCTTCCTACTGTCTATGATTTGAACCATCCCTGTGTCACTAGTTATAGATTCCGATGCTTCACTCCAGGTTTACTGTATCCCTTGCACCTTCTTATTGACGATGAAACACAGAAATTGCATCGGAATTAAAAACAAAAGCCACAATGCCGACTTAAGTACAAGAAGACTGATTCTTCTTACTGACTATGTTTGAACCATTCCTGTGACACTAGTTATAGATTCCGATGCTTCACTTCAGGTTTAGTGTATCCCTTGGACCTTCGTATTGACGATGAAACACAGAAATGGCATCGGAATTAAATACAAAAGGCACAATGCCGACTTATGTACAAGAAGACTGACTCTTCTTTCTGACTATGTTTTGAACCATTCCTGTGACACTAGTTATAGACTCTGATGCTTCACTTCAGGTTTACTGTATCCCTTGGACCTTCATATTGAAGATGAAACACAGAAATTGCATCGGAATTAAATACAAAATGCAGAATGCCGACTTCAGTACAAGAAGACTGACTCTTCTTACTGACTATGCTTTGATTCATTATTGTTACACTAGTTATAGTTTCCAATGCTTCACTCCAGGATTACTGTATCCCTTGGACCTTCTTATTGACGATGAAACACAGAAATTGCATCGGAATTAAATACATAAGGCACAATGCCGATTTAAGTACAAGAAGACTGACTCTTCTTACTGACTATGTTTTGAACCATTCCTGTGACACTAGTTATAGATTCCGATGCTTGACTTCAGATTTACTGTATCCCTCTGACCTTCTTATTAACGATGAAATACAGAAATTGCATCGGAATTAAATACTAAAGGCACAATGCCGAATTAAGTACAAGAAGACTGACTCTTCTTACTGTCGATGTTTTGAACCATTCCTGTGACAGTAGTTATAGATTCCGATGCTTCACTCCAGGTTTACTGTATCCCTTGGACCTTCTTATTGACGATGAAACACAGAAATTGCATCGGAATTAAATACAAAAAGCACAATGCCGACTTAAGTACAAGAATACTGACTCTTCTTACTGTCTATGTTTTGAACCATCCCTGTGTCACTAGTTACAGATTCCGATGCTTCACTCCAGGTTTACTGTATCACTTGGACCTTCTTATTGACGATGAAACACAGAACTTGCATCGGAAATAAATACAAAAGGCACAATGCCGACTTAAGTACAAGAAAACTGACTCTTCTTATTGCCTATGTTTTGAACCATTCCTGTGACTTCAGATTTACTGTATCCCTCTGACCTTCTTATTAACGATGAAACACAGAAATTGCATCGGAATTAAATACTAAAGGCACAATGCCGAATTAAGTACAAGAAGACTGACTCTTCTTAATGTCGATGTTTTGAACCATTCCTGTGACAGTAGTTATTAATTCCGATGCTTCACCCCCGGTTTACTGTATCCCTTGGACCTTCTTATTGACGATGAATCACAGAACTTGCATCGGAATTAAATAAAAAAGGCACAATGCCGACTTAAGTACAAGTAGACTGACCCTACTTACTGTCTACGTTTTGAACCATTCCTGTGACACTAGTTATAGATTCCGATGCTCTACTCCAGGTTTCCTATATCCATTGGACCTTCTTATTAACGATGAAACACTGAAATTGGATAGAAATTAAATAAAAAAGGCACAATACCGACTTAAGTACAAGAAGACTGTCTCTTCCTACTGTCTATGCTTTGAACCATTCCGGTGACACTAGTTATAGATTCCGATGCTTCACTTCATGTTTACTGTATCCCTCTGACCTTCTTATTGACGATGAAACACAGAAATTGCATCGGAATTAAATACAAAATGCACAATGCCGACCTAAGTACAAGACGACTGACTCTTCCATCTTTCTAGGCTTTGTACCATTCGTGTTACACTAGTTACAGATTCCGATGCTTCACTTCTGGTTTACTGTATCCCTTGGACGTTCTAATTGACGATGAAACACAGAAATTGCATCGGAATTAAAAACAAAAGGCACAATGCCGACTTAAGTACAAGAAGACTGATTCTTCTTACCGACTATGTTTGAACCATTCCTGTAACACTAGTTATAGATTCCGATGCTTCACTTTAGGTTTAGTGTATCCCTTGGTCCATCGTATTGACGATGAAACACAGAAATGGCATCGGAATTAAATACAAAAGGCACAATGCCGACTTATGTACAAGAAGACTGACTCTTCTTACTGACTTTGTTTTGAACCATTCCTGTGACACTAGTTATAGACTCTGATGCTTCACTTCAGGTTTACTGTATCCCTTTGACCTTCATATTGAAGATCAAACACAGAAATTGCATCGGAATTAAATACAAAAGGCACAATGCCGACTTAAGTACAAGAATACTGACTCTTCTTACTGTCTACGCTTTGAACCATCCCTGTGACACTAGCTATAGATTCCGATGCTTAACTCCAGGTTTACTGTATCCCTTGGACCCTCTTATTGACGATGTAACACAGAAATTGCATCGGAATTAAATACAAAATGCACAATACCGACTTAAGTACAAGAATATTGACTCTTCTTACTGTCTATGCTTTGAACCATTCCTGTGACACTAGTTATAGACTTTGATGCTTCACTTCAAGTTTACTGTATCCTTTGGACCTTCTTATTGAAGATGAAACACAGAAATTGCATCGGAATTAAATACAAAAGGCACAATGCCGATTTAAGTACAAGAAGACTGACTCTTCTTACTGACTATGCTTTGATTCATTCCTGTTACACTAGTTATAGTTTGCGATGCATCCCTCCAGGTTCACTGTATCCGTTGGACCTTCTTATTGACGATGAAACACAGAAATTGCATCGGAATTAAATACATAAGGCACAATGCCGATTTAAGTACAAGAAGACTGACTCTTCTTACTGAATATGTTTTGAACCATTCCTGTGACACTAGTTATAGATTCCGATGCTTGACTTCAGATTTACTGTATCCGTCTGACCTTCTTATTAACGATGAAACACAGAAATTGCAACGGAATTAAATACTAAAGGCACAATGCCGAATTAAGTACAAGAAGACTGACTCTTCTTACTGTCGATGTTTTGAACCATTCCTGTGACAGTAGTTATAGATTCCGATGCTTCACTCCAGGTTTACTGTATCCCTTGGACCTTCTTATGGACGATGAAACACAGAAATTGCATAGGAATTAAGTAGAAAAGGCACAATGCCGACATTAGTACAAGAAGACTGTCTCTTCCTACTGTCTATGTTTTGAACCATTCCTGTGACACTAGTTATAGATTCCGATGCTTCACTTGAGGTTTTCTGCATCCCTCTGACCTTCTTCTTGACGATGAAACACAGAAATTGCATCGGAATTAAATACAAAAGGCACAATGCCGATTTAAGCACAAGAAGACTGACTCTTCCCACTGTCTATGCTTTGAACCCCTCCTGTTACACTAGTTATAGATTCCGGTGCTTCACTTCAGGTTTACTGTATCCCTTGGACCTTCTTATTGACGATGAAACACAGAAATTGCATCGGAATTAAATACAAAAGGCACAATGCCGACTTAAGTACAAGAAGATTGACCCTACTTACTGTCTAAGTTTTGAACCATTCCTGTGACACTAGTTATTGATTCCGATGCTTCACTCCAGGTTTACTATATCCCTTGGACCTTCTTATTGACGATGAAACACAGAAATTGCATAGGAATTAAATAGAAAAGGCACAATGTCGACTTAAGTACAAGAAGACTGTCTCTTCCTACTGTCTATGTTTTGAACCATTCCTGTGACACTAGTTGTAGATTCCGATGCTTCACTTCAGGTTTACTGTATCCCTCAGACCTTCTTATTGAAGATGAAACATAGAAATTGCATCGGAATTAAATACAAAAGGCACAATGCCGACTGAAGTACAAGAAGACTGACTCTTCCCACTGTCTATGCTTTGAACCATTCCTGTTACACTAGTTATAGATTCCGATGCTTCACTTCAGGTTTACTGTGTCCCTTGGACCTTCTTATTGTCGATGAAACACAGAAATTTCACCGGAATTAAATACAAAAAGCACAATGCCGACTTAAGTACAAGAAGACTGATTCTTCTTACTGACTATGTTTTGAACCATTCCTGTGACACTAGTTATAGATTCCAATGCTTCACTTCAGGTTTACTGTATCCCTCTGACCTTCTTATTGACGATGAAAAACAGAAATTGCATTGGAATCAAATACAAAAGGCACAATGCCGGATTAAGTACAAGAATACTGTCTCCTCTTACTGTCTATGCTTTGAACCATTCATGTGACACTAGTTATAGATTCCGATGCTTCACTCCAGGATTACTGTATCCCTTGGACCTTCTTATTGACGATGAAACACAGAAATTGCATCAGAATTAAATACAAAAGGCACAATGGCGACTGAAATACAAGAAGACTGACTCTTCTTACTGTCTATGATTTAAACCATCCCTGTGTCACTAGTTATAGATTCCGATTCTTCACTCCAGGTTTACTGTATCCCTTGGACCTTCGTATTGACGATGAAACACAGAAATTGCATCGGAATTAAAAACAAAATGCACAATGCCGACTTAAGTACAAGAAGACTGATTCTTCTTACTGACTATGTTTGAACCATTCCTGTGACACTAGTTATAGATTCCGATGCTTCACTTCAGGTTTACTGTATCCCTTGGACCTTCGTATACACGATGAAACACAGAAATGGCATCGGAATTAAATACAAAAGGCACAATGCCGACTTATGTACAAGAAGACTGACTCTTCTTACTGACTTTGTTTTGAACCATTCCTGTGACACTAGTTATAGACTCTGATGCTTCACTTCAGGTTTACTGTATCCCTTGGACCTTCATATTGAAGATGAAACACAGAAATTGCATCGGAATCAAATACAAAAGGCACAATGCCGACTTAAGTACAAGAATACAGACTCTTCTTACTGTCTACGCTTTGAACCATCCCTGTGACACTAGTTATAGATTCCGATGCTTAACCCCAGGTTTAGTGTATCCCTTGGACCGTCTTATTGACGATGAAACACAGAAATTACATCGGAATTAAATACAAAAGGCACAATGCCGACTTTAGTACACGAAGACTGACTCTTCTTACTGACTATGTTTTGATTCATTCCTGTTACACTAGTTATAGATTCCGATGTTGACTTCAGATTTACTGTATCCCTCTGACCTTCTTATTAACGATGAAACACAGAAATTGCATCGGAGTTCAATATTAAAGGCACAACGCCGAATTAAGTACAAGAAGACTGACTCTTCTTACTGTCGATGTTTTGAACCATTCCTGTGACAGTAGTTGTAGATTCCGATGCTTCACTCCAGATTTACTGTATCCTTTGGATCTTCTTATTGACGATGAAACACAGAAATTGCGTAGGAATTAAGTAGAAAAGGCACAATGCCGACTTAAGTACAAGAATACTGATTCTTCTTACTGTCTATGATTTGAACCATCCCTAACACACTAGTTATAGATTCCGGTGCTTCACTTCAGGTTTACTGTATCCCTTGGACCTTCATATTGACGATGAAACACAGAAATTGCAACGGAATTAAATACAAAAGGCACAATGGCGACTTAAGTACAAGAATATTGACTCTTCTTACTATCTATGTTTTGAACCATTTCTGTGACACTAGTTATAGACTCTGATGCTTCACTTCAAGTTTACTGAATCCTTTGGACCTTCTTATTGAAGATGAAACACAGAAATTGCATCGGAATTAAATACAAAAGGCACAATGACGACTTAAGTACAAGAATACTGATTCTTCTTACTGTCTATGATTTGAACCATCCCTAAGACACTAGTTATAGATTCCGATGCTTCACTCCAGGTTTACTGTATCCCTTGGATCTTCTTATTGACGATGAAACACAGAAATTGCATCGGAATTAAATACAAAAGGCACAATGCCGAATTAAGTACAAGAAGGCTGACCCTACTTACTGTCTACGTTTTGAACCATTCCTGTGACACTAGTTATAGATTCCGATGCTCTACTCCAGGTTTACTATATCCATTGGACCTTCTTATTGATGATGAAACACAGAAATTGCATAGGAATTAAATAGAAAAGGCACAATGCCGAATTAAGTACAAGAAGACTGTCTCTTCCTACCGTCTATGCTTTGAACCATTCCTGTGACACTAGTTATAGATTCCGATGCTTCACTTCATGTTTACTGTATCCCTCTGACCTTCTTATTGACGATGAAACACAGAAATTGCATCGGAATTAAATACAAAAGGCACAATGCCGGATTAAGTACAGGAATACTGTCACTTCTTACTGTCTATGTTTTGAACCATTCATGTGACACTAGTTATAGATTCCGATGTTTCACTGCAGGATCACTGTATCCCTTGGACCTTCTTATTGACGATGAAACACAGAAATTTCATCAGAATTAAATACAAAAGGCACAATGGCAACTTAAGTTCAAGAAGACTGACTCTTCTTACTGTCTATGATTTGAACCATCCCTGTGTCACTAGTTATAGATTCCGATGCTTCACTCCCGGTTTACTGTATCCCTTGGACCTTCTTATTGACGATGAAACACAGAAATTGCATCGGAATTAAATACAAAAGGCACAATGCCGACTCAAGTACAAGAAGACTGATTCTTCTTACTGACTATGTTTGAACCATTCCTGTTACAGTAGTTATAGATTCCGATGCTTCACTTCAGGTTTACTGTATCCCTTGGACCTTCTTATTGACGATGAAACACAGAAATTGCATCGGAATTAAATACAAAAGGCACAATGCCGACTTATGTACAAGAAGACTGACTCTTCTTACTGACTATGTTTTGAACCATTCCTGTGACACTAGTAATAGACTCTGATGCTTCACTTCAGGTTTACTGTATCCCTTGCACCTTCATATTGAAGATGAAACACAGAAATTGCATCGGTATTAAATACAAAAGGCACAATGCCGACTTAAGAACAAGAATACTGACTCTTCTTACTGTCTACGTTTTGAACCATCCCTGTGACACTAGTTATAGATTCCATTGCTTAACTCCAGGTTTACTGTATCCCATGGACCTTCTTATTGACGATGAAACACAGAAATTGCATCGGAATTAAATACAAAAGGCACAATGCCGACTTTAGTGGAAGAAGACTGATCCTTCTTACTCACTATGTTTTGATTCATTCCTGTGACACTTGTTATATTTCCGATGCTTCACTCGAGGTTTACTGTATCCCTTGGACCTTCCTATTGACGATGAAACACAGAAATTGCATCGGAATTAAATACAAAAGGCACAATGCCGACTTTAGTTCAAGAAGACTGACCCTTCTTACTCACTATGTTTTGATTCATTCCTGTGACACTAGTTATAGATTCCGATGCTTCACTCCCGGTTTACTGCATACCTTGGACCTTCTTATTGACGATGAAACACAGACATTGCATCGGAATTAAATAAAAAATCACAATGCTGACTTAAGTACAAGAAGACTGACCCTACTTACTGTCTATGTTTTGAACCATTCCTGTGACACTAGTTATTGATTCCGATGCTTCACTCCAGGTTTACCATATCCATTGGACCTTCTTATTGACGATGAAACACAGAAATTGCATAGGAATTAAATAGAAAAGGCACATTGCCGACTGAAGTACAAGAAGACTGCCTCTTCCTACTGTCTATGCTTTGAACCATTCTTGTGACACTAGTTATAGATTCCGATGCTTCACGTCAGGTTTACTGTATCCCTCTGACCTTCCTATTGACGATGAAACATAGAAATTGCATCGGAATTAAATTCAAAAGGCACAATGCCGACTTAAGTACAAGAAGACTGACTCTTCCCACTGTCTATGCTTTGAACCATTCCTGTTACACTAGTTATGGGTTCCGATGCTTCACTTCAGGTTTACTGTATCCCTTGGACCTTCATATTGAAGATGAAACACAGAAATTGCATCAAAATTACATACAAAAGGCCCAATGCCGACTTAAGTACAAGAATACTGACTCTTCCTACTGTCTATGATTTGAACCATCCCTGTGTCACTAGTTATAGATTCCGATGCTTCACTCCAGGTTTACTGTATCCCTTGCACCTTCTTATTGACGATGAAACACAGAAATTGCATCGGAATTAAAAACAAAAGCCACAATGCCGACTTAAGTACAAGAAGACTGATTCTTCTTACTGACTATGTTTGAACCATTCCTGTGACACTAGTTATAGATTCCGATGCTTCACTTCAGGTTTAGTGTATCCCTTGGACCTTCGTATTGACGATGAAACACAGAAATGGCATCGGAATTAAATACAAAAGGCACAATGCCGACTTATGTACAAGAAGACTGACTCTTCTTTCTGACTATGTTTTGAACCATTCCTGTGACACTAGTTATAGACTCTGATGCTTCACTTCAGGTTTACTGTATCCCTTGGACCTTCATATTGAAGATGAAACACAGAAATTGCATCGGAATTAAATACAAAATGCAGAATGCCGACTTCAGTACAAGAAGACTGACTCTTCTTACTGACTATGCTTTGATTCATTATTGTTACACTAGTTATAGTTTCCAATGCTTCACTCCAGGATTACTGTATCCCTTGGACCTTCTTATTGACGATGAAACACAGAAATTGCATCGGAATTAAATACATAAGGCACAATGCCGATTTAAGTACAAGAAGACTGACTCTTCTTACTGACTATGTTTTGAACCATTCCTGTGACACTAGTTATAGATTCCGATGCTTGACTTCAGATTTACTGTATCCCTCTGACCTTCTTATTAACGATGAAATACAGAAATTGCATCGGAATTAAATACTAAAGGCACAATGCCGAATTAAGTACAAGAAGACTGACTCTTCTTACTGTCGATGTTTTGAACCATTCCTGTGACAGTAGTTATAGATTCCGATGCTTCACTCCAGGTTTACTGTATCCCTTGGACCTTCTTATTGACGATGAAACACAGAAATTGCATCGGAATTAAATACAAAAAGCACAATGCCGACTTAAGTACAAGAATACTGACTCTTCTTACTGTCTATGTTTTGAACCATCCCTGTGTCACTAGTTACAGATTCCGATGCTTCACTCCAGGTTTACTGTATCACTTGGACCTTCTTATTGACGATGAAACACAGAACTTGCATCGGAAATAAATACAAAAGGCACAATGCCGACTTAAGTACAAGAAAACTGACTCTTCTTATTGCCTATGTTTTGAACCATTCCTGTGACTTCAGATTTACTGTATCCCTCTGACCTTCTTATTAACGATGAAACACAGAAATTGCATCGGAATTAAATACTAAAGGCACAATGCCGAATTAAGTACAAGAAGACTGACTCTTCTTAATGTCGATGTTTTGAACCATTCCTGTGACAGTAGTTATTAATTCCGATGCTTCACCCCCGGTTTACTGTATCCCTTGGACCTTCTTATTGACGATGAATCACAGAACTTGCATCGGAATTAAATAAAAAAGGCACAATGCCGACTTAAGTACAAGTAGACTGACCCTACTTACTGTCTACGTTTTGAACCATTCCTGTGACACTAGTTATAGATTCCGATGCTCTACTCCAGGTTTCCTATATCCATTGGACCTTCTTATTAACGATGAAACACTGAAATTGGATAGAAATTAAATAGAAAAGGCACAATACCGACTTAAGTACAAGAAGACTGTCTCTTCCTACTGTCTATGCTTTGAACCATTCCGGTGACACTAGTTATAGATTCCGATGCTTCACTTCATGTTTACTGTATCCCTCTGACCTTCTTATTGACGATGAAACACAGAAATTGCATCGGAATTAAATACAAAAGGCACAATGCCGACCTAAGTACAAGACGACTGACTCTTCCATCTTTCTAGGCTTTGTACCATTCGTGTTACACTAGTTACAGATTCCGATGCTTCACTTCTGGTTTACTGTATCCCTTGGACGTTCTAATTGACGATGAAACACAGAAATTGCATCGGAATTAAAAACAAAAGGCACAATGCCGACTTAAGTACAAGAAGACTGATTCTTCTTACCGACTATGTTTGAACCATTCCTGTAACACTAGTTATAGATTCCGATGCTTCACTTTAGGTTTAGTGTATCCCTTGGTCCATCGTATTGACGATGAAACACAGAAATGGCATCGGAATTAAATACAAAAGGCACAATGCCGACTTATGTACAAGAAGACTGACTCTTCTTACTGACTTTGTTTTGAACCATTCCTGTGACACTAGTTATAGACTCTGATGCTTCACTTCAGGTTTACTGTATCCCTTTGACCTTCATATTGAAGATCAAACACAGAAATTGCATCGGAATTAAATACAAAAGGCACAATGCCGACTTAAGTACAAGAATACTGACTCTTCTTACTGTCTACGCTTTGAACCATCCCTGTGACACTAGCTATAGATTCCGATGCTTAACTCCAGGTTTACTGTATCCCTTGGACCCTCTTATTGACGATGTAACACAGAAATTGCATCGGAATTAAATACAAAATGCACAATACCGACATAAGTACAAGAATATTGACTCTTCTTACTGTCTATGCTTTGAACCATTCCTGTGACACTAGTTATAGACTTTGATGCTTCACTTCAAGTTTACTGTATCCTTTGGACCTTCTTATTGAAGATGAAACACAGAAATTGCATCGGAATTAAATACAAAAGGCACAATGCCGATTTAAGTACAAGAAGACTGACTCTTCTTACTGACTATGCTTTGATTCATTCCTGTTACACTAGTTATAGTTTGCGATGCATCACTCCAGGTTCACTGTATCCCTTGGACCTTCTTATTGACGATGAAACACAGAAATTGCATCGGAATTAAATACATAAGGCACAATGCCGAATTAAGTACAAGAAGACTGACTCTTCTTACTGTCGATGTTTTGAACCATTCCTGTGACAGTAGTTATAGATTCCGATGCTTCACTCCAGGTTTACTGTATCCCTTGGACCTTCTTATGGACGATGAAACACAGAAATTGCATAGGAATTAAGTAGAAAAGGCACAATGCCGACATTAGTACAAGAAGACTGTCTCTTCCTACTGTCTATGTTTTGAACCATTCCTGTGACACTAGTTATAGATTCCGATGCTTCACTTGAGGTTTTCTGCATCCCTCTGACCTTCTTCTTGACGATGAAACACAGAAATTGCATCGGAATTAAATACAAAAGGCACAATGCCGATTTAAGCACAAGAAGACTGACTCTTCCCACTGTCTATGCTTTGAACCCCTCCTGTTACACTAGTTATAGATTCCGGTGCTTCACTTCAGGTTTACTGTATCCCTTGGACCTTCTTATTGACGATGAAACACAGAAATTGCATCGGAATTAAATACAAAAGGCACAATGCCGACTTAAGTACAAGAAGATTGACCCTACTTACTGTCTAAGTTTTGAACCATTCCTGTGACACTAGTTATTGATTCCGATGCTTCACTCCAGGTTTACTATATCCCTTGGACCTTCTTATTGACGATGAAACACAGAAATTGCATAGGAATTAAATAGAAAAGGCACAATGTCGACTTAAGTACAAGAAGACTGTCTCTTCCTACTGTCTATGTTTTGAACCATTCCTGTGACACTAGTTGTAGATTCCGATGCTTCACTTCAGGTTTACTGTATCCCTCAGACCTTCTTATTGAAGATGAAACATAGAAATTGCATCGGAATTAAATACAAAAGGCACAATGCCGACTGAAGTACAAGAAGACTGACTCTTCCCACTGTCTATGCTTTGAACCATTCCTGTTACACTAGTTATAGATTCCGATGCTTCACTTCAGGTTTACTGTGTCCCTTGGACCTTCTTATTGTCGATGAAACACAGAAATTTCACCGGAATTAAATACAAAAAGCACAATGCCGACTTAAGTACAAGAAGACTGATTCTTCTTACTGACTATGTTTTGAACCATTCCTGTGACACTAGTTATAGATTCCAATGCTTCACTTCAGGTTTACTGTATCCCTCTGACCTTCTTATTGACGATGAAAAACAGAAATTGCATTGGAATCAAATACAAAAGGCACAATGCCGGATTAAGTACAAGAATACTGTCTCCTCTTACTGTCTATGCTTTGAACCATTCATGTGACACTAGTTATAGATTCCGATGCTTCACTCCAGGATTACTGTATCCCTTGGACCTTCTTATTGACGATGAAACACAGAAATTGCATCAGAATTAAATACAAAAGGCACAATGGCGACTGAAATACAAGAAGACTGACTCTTCTTACTGTCTATGATTTAAACCATCCCTGTGTCACTAGTTATAGATTCCGATTCTTCACTCCAGGTTTACTGTATCCCTTGGACCTTCGTATTGACGATGAAACACAGAAATTGCATCGGAATTAAAAACAAAAGGCACAATGCCGACTTAAGTACAAGAAGACTGATTCTTCTTACTGACTATGTTTGAACCATTCCTGTGACACTAGTTATAGATTCCGATGCTTCACTTCAGGTTTACTGTATCCCTTGGACCTTCGTATTCACGATGAAACACAGAAATGGCATCGGAATTAAATACAAAAGGCACAATGCCGACTTATGTACAAGAAGACTGACTCTTCTTACTGACTTTGTTTTGAACCATTCCTGTGACACTAGTTATAGACTCTGATGCTTCACTTCAGGTTTACTGTATCCCTTGGACCTTCATATTGAAGATGAAACACAGAAATTGCATCGGAATCAAATACAAAAGGCACAATGCCGACTTAAGTACAAGAATACAGACTCTTCTTACTGTCTACGCTTTGGACCATCCCTGTGACACTAGTTATAGATTCCGATGCTTAACTCCAGGTTTACTGTATCCCTTGGACCGTCTTATTGACGATGAAACACAGAAATTACATCGGAATTAAATACAAAAGGCACAATGCCGACTTTAGTACACGAAGACTGACTCTTCTTACTGACAATGTTTTGATTCATTCCTGTTACACTAGTTATAGATTCCGATGTTGACTTCAGATTTACTGTATCCCTCTGACCTTCTTATTAACGATGAAACACAGAAATTGCATCGGAGTTCAATATTAAAGGCACAACGCCGAATTAAGTACAAGAAGACTGACTCTTCTTACTGTCGATGTTTTGAACCATTCCTGTGACAGTAGTTGTAGATTCCGATGCTTCACTCCAGATTTACTGTATCCTTTGGATCTTCTTATTGACGATGAAACACAGAAATTGCGTAGGAATTAAGTAGAAAAGGCACAATGCCGACTTAAGTACAAGAATACTGATTCTTCTTACTGTCTATGATTTGAACCATCCCTAACACACTAGTTATAGATTCCGGTGCTTCACTTCAGGTTTACTGTGTCCCTTGGACCTTCATATTGACGATGAAACACAGAAATTGCAACGGAATTAAATACAAAAGGCACAATGGCGACTTAAGTACAAGAATATTGACTCTTCTTACTGTCTATGTTTTGAACCATTTCTGTGACACTAGTTATAGACTCTGATGCTTCACTTCAAGTTTACTGAATCCTTTGGACCTTCTTATTGAAGATGAAACACAGAAATTGCATCGGAATTAAATACAAAAGGCACAATGACGACTAAAGTACAAGAATACTGATTCTTCTTACTGTCTATGATTTGAACCATCCCTAAGACACTAGTTATAGATTCCGATGCTTCACTCCAGGTTTACTGTATCCCTTGGATCTTCTTATTGACGATGAAACACAGAAATTGCATCGGAATTAAATACAAAAGGCACAATGCCGACTTAAGTACAAGAAGGCTGACCCTACTTACTGTCTACGTTTTGAACCATTCCTGTGACACTAGTTATAGATTCCGATGCTCTACTCCAGGTTTACTATATCCATTGGACCTTCTTATTGACGATGAAACACAGAAATTGCATAGGAATTAAATAGAAAAGGCACAATGCCGACTTAAGTACAAGAAGACTGTCTCTTCCTACCGTCTATGCTTTGAACCATTCCTGTGACACTAGTTATAGATTCCGATGCTTCACTTCATGTTTACTGTATCCCTCTGACCTTCTTATTGACGATGAAACACAGAAATTGCATCGGAATTAAATACAAAAGGCACAATGCCGGATTAAGTACAGGAATACTGTCACTTCTTACTGTCTATGTTTTGAACCATTCATGTGACACTAGTTATAGATTCCGATGTTTCACTGCAGGATCACTGTATCCCTTGGACCTTCTTATTGACGATGAAACACAGAAATTTCATCAGAATTAAATACAAAAGTCACAATGGCAACTTAAGTTCAAGAAGACTGACTCTTCTTACTGTCTATGATTTGAACCATCCCTGTGTCACTAGTTATAGATTCCGATGCTTCACTCCAGGTTTACTGTATCCCTTGGACCTTCTTATTGACGATGAAACACAGAAATTGCATCGGAATTAAATACAAAAGGCACAATGCCGACTCAAGTACAAGAAGACTGATTCTTCTTACTGACTATGTTTGAACCATTCCTGTTACAGTAGTTATAGATTCCGATGCTTCACTTCAGGTTTACTATATCCCTTGGACCTTCTTATTGACGATGAAACACAGAAATTGCATCGGAATTAAATACAAAAGGCACAATGCCGACTTATGTACAAGAAGACTGACTCTTCTTACTAACTATGTTTTGAACCATTCCTGTGACACTAGTTATAGACTCTGATGCTTCACTTCAGGTTTACTGTATCCCTTGCACCTTCATATTGAAGATGAAACACAGAAATTGCATCGGTATTAAATACAAAAGGCACAATGCCGACTTAAGAACAAGAATACTGACTCTTCTTACTGTCTACGTTTTGAACCATCCCTGTGACACTGGTTATAGATTCCATTGCTTAACTCCAGGTTTACTGTATCCCATGGACCTTCTTATTGACGATGAAACACAGAAATTGCATCGGAATTAAATACAAAAGGCACAATGCCGACTTTAGTGGAAGAAGACTGATCCTTCTTACTCACTATGTTTTGATTCATTCCTGTGACACTTGTTATATTTCCGATGCTTCACTCGAGGTTTACTGTATCCCTTGGACCTTCCTATTGACGATGAAACACAGAAATTGCATCGGAATTAAATACAAAAGGCACAATGCCGACTTTAGTTCAAGTAGACTGACCCTTCTTACTCACTATGTTTTGATTCATTCCTGTGACACTAGTTATAGATTCCGATGCTTCACTCCCGGTTTACTGCATACCTTGGACCTTCTTATTGACGATGAAACACAGACATTGCATCGGAATTAAATAAAAAATCACAATGCTGACTTAAGTACAAGAAGACTGACCCTACTTACTGTCTATGTTTTGAACCATTCCTGTGACACTAGTTATTGATTCCGATGCTTCACTCCAGGTTTACCATATCCATTGGACCTTCTTATTGACGATGAAACACAGAAATTGCATAGGAATTAAATAGAAAAGGCACATTGCCGACTGAAGTACAAGAAGACTGCCTCTTCCTACTGTCTATGCTTTGAACCATTCCTGTGACACTAGTTATAGATTCCGATGCTTCACGTCAGGTTTACTGTATCCCTCTGACCTTCCTATTGACGATGAAACATAGAAATTGCATCGGAATTAAATTCAAAAGGCACAATGCCGACTTAAGTACAAGAAGACTGACTCTTCCCACTGTCTATGCTTTGAACCATTCCTGTTACACTAGTTATGGGTTCCGATGCTTCACTTCAGGTTTACTGTATCCCTTGGACCTTCATATTGAAGATGAAACACAGAAATTGCATCAAAATTACATACAAAAGGCCCAATGCCGACTTAAGTACAAGAATACTGACTCTTCCTACTGTCTATGATTTGAACCATTCCTGTGACACTAGTTATAGATTCCGATGCTTCACTTCAGGTTTACTGTATCCCTCTGACCTTCTTATTGACGATGAAACACAGAAATTGCATCGTAATTAAATACAAAAGGCATAATGCCGACTTAAGGACAAGAAGACTGACTCTTCCCACTGTCTATGCTTTGAACCATTCCTGTTACACTAGTTATAGATTCCGGTGCTTCACTTCAGGTTTATTGAATCCCTTGGACCTTCTTATTGACGATGAAACACAGAAATTGCATCGGAATTAAATACAAAAGGCACAATGCCGACTTAAGTACAAGAATACTGACTATTCTTACTGACTATGTTTTGAACCATTTCTGTGACACTAGTTATAGATTCCGATGCTTCACTCCCGGTTTACTGTATCCCTTGGACCTTCTTATTGACGATGAAACACAGAAATTGCATCGGAATTAAATACAAAAGGCACAATGCCGACTCAAGTACAAGAAGACTGACTCTTCTTACTGACTATGTTTTGAACCATTTCTGTGACACTAGTTATAGATTCCGATGCTTCACTCCCGGTTTACTGTATCCCTTGGACCTTCTTATTGACGATGAAACACAAAAATAGCATCGGAATTAAATACAAAAGGCACAATGCCGACTTAAGTACAAGAAGACTGACTCTTCTTACTGACTATGTTTGAACCATTCCTGTGACACTAGTTATAGATTCCGATGCTTCACTCCAGGTTTACTGTATATCTTGGACCTTCTTATTGACGATGAAACACAGATATTGCATCGGAATTAAATAAAAAAGGCACAATGCCGACTTAAGTACAAGAAGACTGACCCTACTTACTGTCTATGTTTTGAACCATTCCTGTGACAATAGTTATAGATTCCGATGCTTCACTCCAGGTTTACTATATCCCTTGAACCTTCTTATTGACGATGAAACACAGAAATTGCATAGGAATTAAATAGAAAAGGCACAATGCCGACATAAGTACAAGAATACTGTCTCTTCCTACGGTCTATGTTGTGAACCATTCCTGTGACACTAGTTATAGATTACGATGCTTCACTTCATTTTTACTGTATCCCTCTGACCTTCTTAATGACGATGAAACACAGAAATTGCATCGGAATTAAATACAAAAGGCACAATGCCGACTTAAGTACAAGAAGACTGACACTTCCCACTGTCTGTGATTTGAACCATTCCTGTTACACTAGTTATAGATTCCGATGCTTCACTTCTGGCTTACTGTATAACATTGGACCTTCTTATTGACGATGAAACACAAAAATTGCATCGGAATTAAATACAAAAGGCACAATGCCGGCTTATGTACAAGAAGACTGACTCTTCTTACTGTCTATGCTTTTAACCATCCCTGTGATACTAGTTATAGATTCCGATGCTTCACTCCAGGTTTACTGTATCCTTTGGACCTTCTTATTGACGATGAAACACAAAAATAGCTTCGGAATTATATACAAAAGGCACAATGGCGACTTTAGTACAAGAAGACTGACTCTTCTTACTGACTATGTTTTGAACCATTCCTGTGACACTAGTTATAGATTCCGAAGCTTCACTCCAGGTTTACTGTATCCCTTGGACCTCCTTATTGACGAAGAAACACAGAAATTGCATCGGAATTAAATACAAAAGGCACAATGCCAAGTACAAGAAGTCTGACTCTTCTTACTGACTATGTTTTGAACCATTCCTGTGGCACTAGTTATAGATTCCGGTGCTTCACTTCAGGTTTACTGTACCCCTTCTACCTTCTTTTTGACGATGAAACACAGAAATTGCATCGGAATTAAATACAAAAGGCACAATGCCGACTTATGTACAAGCAGACTGACTCTTCTTACTGTCGATGTTTTAACCGTCATTGTGTCACTAGTTATAGATTCTGATGCTTCACTCCAGGTTTACTGTATTTCTCTGACCTTCTTATTGACGATGAAACACAGAAATTGCATAGGAATTAAACAGAAAAGGCACAATGCCGACTTAAGTACATGAAGAATGTCTCCTCCTACTGTCTATGTTTTGAACCATTCCTGTGACACTAGTTATAGATTCCGATGCTTCACTTCAGGTTTACTGTATTCCTCGGACCTTCTTATTGACGATGAAACAAAGAAATTGCATCGGAATTAAATACAAAAGGCACAATGCCGACTTAAGTACAAGAAGACCGACTCTTCCCACTGTCTATGCTTTGAACCATTCCTGTTACAGTAGTTATAGATTCCGATGCTTCACTTCAGGTTTACTGTATTCCTCGGACCTTCTTATTGACGATGAAACACAGAAATTGCATCGGAATTAAATACAAAAGGCACAATGCCGACTTATGTACAAGAAGACTGACTCTTCTTACTGACTATGTTTTGAACCATTCCTGTGACGCTAGTTATAGACTCTGATGCTTCACTTCAGGTTTACTGTATTCGTTGGACCTTCATATTGAAGATGAAACACAGAAATTGCATCGGAATTAAATACAAAAGGCACAATGCCGACTTAAGTACAAGAATACTGACTCTTCTTACTGTCTACGTTTTGAACCATCCCTGTGACACTAGTTATAGATTCCATTGCTTAACTCCAGGTTTACTGTATCCCATGGACCTTCTTATTGACGATGAAACACAGATATTGCATCGGAATTAAATACAAAAGGCACCATGCCAACTTTAGTGCAAGAAGACTGATCCTTCTTACTCACTATGTTTTGATTCATTCCTGTGACACTAGTTATATTTCCGATGCTTCACTCCAGGTTTACTGTATCCCTTGGATCTTCTTATTGACGATGAAACACAGAAATTGCATCGGAATTAAATACAAAAGGCACAATGCCGACTTTAGTACATGAAGACAGACCCTTCTTACTCACTATGTTTTGATTCATTCCTGTGACACTAGTTATAGATTCCGATGCTTCACTCCAGGTTTACTGTATCCCTTGGACCTCCTTATTGACGAAGAAACACAGAAATTGCATCGGAAGTAAATACAAAAGGCACAATGCCGACTTAAGTACAAGAAGACTGACTCTTCTTACTGACTATGCTTTGAACCATTCCTGTGCCACTAGTTATAGATTCCAGTGCTTCACTTCAGATTTACTGTATCCCTCTGACCTTCTTATTGACGATGAAACACAGAAATTGCATCGGAATTAAATACAAAAGGCACAATGCCGACTTAAGTACAAGAATACTGATTCTTCTTACTGTCTATGATTTGAACCATCCCTGTGACACTAGTTATAGATTCCGATGCATCACTCCAGGTTTACTGTATCACTTGGACCTTATTATTGATGATGAAACACAGAAATTGCATCGGAATTAAATACCAAATTCACAATGCCGACTTTAGTACAAGTATACTGATTCTTCTTACTGACTATGTTTTGAACCAATCCTGTGACACTAGTTATAGATTCCGATGCTTCACTTCAGATTGACAGTATCCCTCTGACGTTCTTATTGACGATGAAACACAGAAATTGCGTCGGAACTAAATACAAAAGGCACAATGCCGAATTAAGTACAAGAAGACTGACTCTTCTTGCTGTCTATGTTTTGAACCATTCCTGTGACACTAGTAATAGATTCCGATGCTTCACTCTAGGTTTACTGTATCCCTCTGACCTTCTTATTGACGATGAAACACAGAAATTGCAACGGAATTAAATACAAAAGGAACAATGCCGACTTAAGTACGAGAAGACTGATTCTTCTTTTGTCTATGTTTTGAACCATTCCTGTGACACTAGTTATAAATTTCGATGCTTCACTTCAGGTTTACTGTATCCCTCTGACCTTCCAATTGACGATGAAACACAGAAATTGCATCGGAATTAAATTCAAAAGGCACAATGCCGACTTAAGTACAAGAAGACTGACTCTTCCCACTGTCTATGCTTTGAACCATTCCTGTTACACTAGTTATGGGTTCCGATGCTTCACTTCAGGTTTACTGTATCCCTTGGACCTTCATATAGAAGATGAAACACAGAAATTGCATCAAAATTACATACAAAAGGCCCAATGCCGACTTAAGTACAAGAATACTGACTCTTCCTACTGTCTATGATTTGAACCATTCCTATGACACTAGTTATAGATTCCGATGCTTCACTTCAGATTTACTGTATCCCTCTGACTTTCTTATTGACGATGAAACACAGAAATTGCATCGTAATTAAATACAAAAGGCACAATGCCGACTTAAGTACAAGTACACTGACTCTTCCCACTGTCTATGCTTTGAACCATTCCTGTTACACTAGTTATAGATTCCGATGCTTCACTTCAGGTTTAATGTATCCTTTGGACCTTTTTATTGACGATGAAACACAAAAATTGCATCGGAATTAGGTACAAAAGGCACAATGCCGACTTATGTACAAGAAGACTGACTCTTCTTACCGACTATGTTTTTAACCATTCCTGTGACACTAGTTATAGATTCCGGTGCTTCACTTCAGGTTTACTGTATCCCTTGGACCTTTTTATTGACGATGAAACACAGAAATTGCATCGGAATTAAATACAAAAGGCACAATGCCGACTTAAGTACAAGAATACTGACTCTTCTTACTGACTATGTTTTGAACCATTTCTGTGACACTAGTTATAGATTCCGATGCTTCACTCCCGGTTTACTGTATCCCTTGGACCTTCTTATTGACGATGAAACACAGAATTGCATCGGAATTAAATACAAATGGCACAATGCCGACTCAAGTACAAGAAGACTGACTCTTCTTACTGACTATGTTTTGAACCATTTCTGTGACACTAGTTATAGATTCCGATGCTTCACTCCCGGTTTACTGTATCCCTTGGATCTTCTTATTGACGATGAAACACAAAAATAGCATCGGAATTAAATACAAAAGGCACAATGCCGACTTAAGTACAAGAAGACTGACTCTTCTTACTGACTATGTTTGAACCATTCCTGTGACACTTGTTATAGATTCCGATGCTTCACTCCAGGTTTACTGTATATCTTGGACCTTCTTATTGACGATGAAACACAGATATAGCATCGGAATTAAATAAAAAAGGCACAATGCCGACATAAGTACAAGAAGACTGACCCTACTTACTGTCTATGTTTTGAACCATTCCTGTGACACTAGTTATAGATTCCGATGCTTCACTCCAGGTTTACTATATCCCTTGGACCTTCTTATTGACGATGAAACACAGAAATTGCTTAGGAATTAAATAGAAAAGGCACAATGCCGACTTAAGTACAAGAATACTGTCTCTTCCTAGTGTCTATGTTGTGAACCATTCCTGTGACACTAGTTATAGATTCCGATGCTTCACTTCAGGTTTACTGTATCGCTCTGACCTTCTTAATGACGATGAAACACAGAAATTGAATCGGAATTAAATACAAAAGGCACAATGCCGACTTAAGTACAAGAAGACTGACACTTCCCACTGTCTGTGATTTGAACCATTCCTGTTACACTAGTTATAGATTCCGATGCTTCACTTCTGGTTTACTGTATAACATTGGACCTTCTTATCGACGATGAAACACAAAAATTGCATCGGAATTAAATACAAAAGGCACAATGCCGGCTTATGTACAAGAAGACTGACTCTTCTTACTGACTATGTTTGAACCATTCCTGTGGCACTAGTTACAGATTCCGGTACTTCACTTCAGGTTTACTGTACCCCTTCTACATTCTTTTTGACGATGAAACACAGAAATTGCATCGGAATTGAATACAAAAGGAACAATGCCGACTTAAGTACAAGAAGACTGACTCTTCTTACTGACTATGCTTTGAACCATTCCTGTGCCACTAGTTATAGATTCCGGTGCTTCACTTCAGATTTACTGTATCCCTCTGACCTTCTTATTGACGATGAAACACAGAAATTGCATCGGAATTAAATACAAAAGGCACAATGCCGACTTAAGTGCAAGAATACTGATTCTTCTTACTGTCTATGTTTTGAACCATCCCTGTGACACTAGTTATAGATTCCGATGCATCACTCCAGGTTTACTGTATCACTTGGACCTTATTATTGATGATGAAACACAGAAATTGCATCGGAATTCAATACCAAATTCACAATGCCGACTTTAGTACAAGTATACTGATTCTTCTTACTGACTATGTTTTGAACCAATCCTGTGACACTAGTTATAGATTCCGATGCTTCACTTCAGATTGACAGTATCCCTCTGACGTTCTTATTGACGATGAAACACAGAAATTGCGTCGGAACTAAATACAAAAGGCACAATGCCGAATTAAGTACAAGTAGACTGACTCTTCTTACTGTCTATGTTTTCAACCATTCCTGTGACACTAGTAATAGATTCCCATGCTTCACTCTAGGTTTACTGTATCCTTCTGACCTTCTTATTGACGATGAAACACAGAAATTGCAACGGTATTAAATACAAATGGAACAATGCCGACTTAAGTACGAGAAGACTGATTCTTCTTTTGTCTATGTTTTTAACCATTCCTGTGACACTAGTTATAAATTTCGATGCTTCACTTCAGGTTTACTGTATCCCTTGGACCTTCTAGTTGACGATGAAACACAGAAACTGTCGATGTTTTGAACCATTCCTGTGACAGTAGTTATAGATTCCGATGCTTCACTCCCGGTTTACTGTATCCCTTGGACCTTCTTATTGACGATGAAACACAGAAATTGCATCGGAATTAAATAAAAAATCACAATGCCGAATTAAGTACAAGAAGACTGACCCTACTTACTGTCTATGTTTTGAACCATTCCTGTGACACTAGTTATGGGTTCCGATGCTTCACTTCAGGTTTACTGTATCCCTTGGACCTTCATATTGAAGATGAAACACAGAAATTGCATCAAAATTACATACAAAAGGCCCAATGCCGACTTAAGTACAAGAATACTGACTCTTCCTACTGTCTATGATTTGAACCATTCCTGTGGCACTAGTTATAGATTCCGATACTTCACTTCAGGTTTACTGTATCCCGTGGACCTTCTTATTGACGATGAAACACAGAAATTGCATCGGAATTAAATACAAAAGGCACAATGCCGACTTAAGTACAAGAAGACTGACTCTTCCCACTGTCTATGCTTTGAACCATTCCTGTTACACTAGTTATAGATTCCGATGCTTCACTTCAGGTTTAATGTATCCTTTGGACCTTCTTGTTGACGATGAAACACAAAAATTGCATCGGAATTAAGTACAAAAGGCACAATGCCGACTTATGTACAAGAAGACTGACCCTACTTACTGTCTATGTTTTGAACCATTCCTGTGACACTAGTTATTGATTCCGATGTTTCACTCCAGGTTTACCATATCCCTTGGACCTTCTTATTGACGATGAAACACAGAATTTGCATAGGAATTAAATAGAAAAGGCACATTGCCGACTGAAGTACAAGAAGACTGTCTCTTCCTACTGTCTATGTTTTGAACCATTCCTGTGACACTAGTTATAGATTCCGATGCTTCACTTCAGGTTTACTGTATCCCTCTGACCTTCCTATTGACGATGAAACACAGAAATTGCATCGGAATTAAATTCAAAAGGCACAATGCCGACTTCAGTACAAGAAGACTGACTCTTCCCACTGTCTATGCTTTGAACCATTCCTGTTACACTAGTTATGGGTTCCGATGCTTCACTTCAGGTTTACTGTATCCCTTGGACCTTCATATTGAAGATGAAACACAGAAATTGCATCAAAATTACATACAAAAGGCCCAATGCCGACTTAAGTACAAGAATACTGACTCTTCCTACTGTCTATGATTTGAACCATTCCTGTGACACTAGTTATAGATTCCGATGCTTCACTTCAGGTTTACTGTATCCCTCTGACCTTCTTATTGACGATGAAACACAGAAATTGCATCGTAATTAAATACAAAAGGCACAATGCCGACTTAAGTACAAGTAGACTGACTCTTCCCACTGTCTATGCTTTGAACCATTCCTGTTACACTAGTTATAGATTCCGATGCTTCACTTCAGGTTTAATGTATCCTTTGGACCTTTTTATTGACGATGAAACACAAAAATTGCATCGGAATTAGGTACAAAAGGCACAATGCCGACTTATGTACAAGAAGACTGACTCTTCTTACTGACTATGTTTTTAACCATTCCTGTGACACTAGTTATAGATTCCGGTGCTTCACTTCAGGTTTACTGTATCCCTTGGACCTTTTTATTGACGATGAAACACAGAAATTGCATCGGAATTTAATACAAAAGGCACAATGCCGACTTAAGTACAAGAATACTGACTCTTCTTACTGACTATAATTTTAACCATTTCTGTGACACTAGTTATAGATTCCGATGCTTCACTCCCGGTTTACTGTATCCCTTGGACCTTCTTATTGACGATGAAACACAGATAGTGCATCGGAATTAAATACAAAAGGCACAATGCCGACTCAAGTACAAGAAGACTGACTCTTCTTACTGACTATGTTTTGAACCATTTCTGTGACACTAGTTATAGATTCCGATGCTTCACTCCGGTTTACTGTATCCCTTGGATCTTCTTATTGACGATGAAACACAAAAATAGCATCGGAATTAAATACAAAAGGCACAATGCCGACTTAAGTACAAGAAGACTGACTCTTCCTACTGACTATGTTTGAACCATTCCTGTGACACTAGTTATAGATTCCGATGCTTCACTGCAGGTTTACTGTATATCTTGGACCTTCTTATTGACGATGAAACACAGATATTGCATCGGAATTAAATAAAAAAGGCACAATGCCGACTTAAGTACAAGAAGACTGACTCTTCTTACTGACTATGTTTTGAACCATTCCTGTGGCACTAGTTACAGATTCCGGTGCTTCACTTCAGGTTTACTGTACCCCTTCTACCTTCTTTTTGACGATGAAACACAGAAATTGCATCGGAATTGAATATAAAAGGCACAATGCCGACTTAAGTACAAGAAGACTGACTCTTCTTACTGACTATGCTTTGAACCATTCCTGTGCCACTAGTTATAGATTCCGGTGCTTCACTTCAGATTTACTGTATCCCTCTGACCTTCTTATTGACGATGAAACACAGAAATTGCATCGGAATTAAATACAAAAGGCACATTGCCGACTTAAGTACAAGAATACTGATTCTTCTAACTGTCTATGTTTTGAACCATCCCTGTGACACTAGTTATAGATTCCGATTCATCACTCCAGGTTTACTGTATCACTTGGACCTTATTATTGATGATGAAACACAGAAATTGCATCGGAATTCAATACCAAATTCACAATGCCGACTTTAGTACAAGTATACTGATTCTTCTTACTGACTATGTTTTGAACCAATCCTGTGACACTAGTTATAGATTCCGATGTTTCACTTCGGATTGACAGTATCCCTCTGACGTTCTTATTGACGATGAAACACAGAAATTGCGTCGGAACTAAATACAAAAGGAACAATGCCGACTTAAGTACGAGATGACTGATTCTTCTTTTGTCTATGTTTTTAACCATTCCTGTGACACTAGTTATAAATTTCGATGCTTCACTTCAGGTTTAATGTATCCCTTGGAACTTCTAGTTGACGATGAAACACAGAAACTGTCGATGTTTTGAACCATTCCTGTGACAGTAGTTATAGATTCCGATGCTTCACTCCCTGTTTACTGTATCCCTTGGACCTTCTTATTGACGATGAAACACAGAAAATGCATCGGAATTAAATAAAAAATCACAATGCCGACTTAAGTACAAGAAGACTGACCCTACTTACTGTCTATGTTTTGAACCATTCCTGTGACACTAGTTATGGGTTCCGATGCTTCACTTCAGGTTTACTGTATCCCTTGGACCTTCATATTGAAGATGAAACACAGAAATTGCATCAAAATTACATACAAAAGGCCCAATGCCGACTTAAGTACAAGAATACTGACTCTTCCTACTGTCTATGATTTGAACCATTCCTGTGACACTAGTTATAGATTCCGATGCTTCACTTCAGGTTTACTGTATCCCTTGGACCTTCTTATTGACGATGAAACACAGAAATTGCATCGTAATTAAATACAAAAGGCACAATGCCGACTTAAGTACAAGAAGACTGACTCTTCCCACTGTCTATGCTTTGAACCATTCTTGTTACACTAGTTATAGATTCCGATGCTTCACTTCAGGTTTAATGTATCCTTTGGACCTTCTTGTTGACGATGAAACACAAAAATTGCATCGGAATTAAGTACAAAAGGCACAATGCCGACTTAAGTACAAGAAGACTGACTCTTCCCACTGTCTATGCTTTGACCATTCCTGTTACACTAGTTATGGGTTCCGATGCTTCACTTCAGGTTTACTGTATCCCTTGGACCTTCATATTGAAGATGAAACACAGAAATTGCATCAAAATTACATACAAAAGGCCCAATGCCGACTTAAGTACAAGAATACTGACTCTTCCTACTGTCTATGATTTGAACCATTCCTGTGACACTAGTTATAGATTCCGATGCTTCACTTCAGGTTTACTGTATCCCTCTGACCTTCTTATTGACGATGAAACACAGAAATTGCATCGTAATTAAATACAAAAGGCACAATGCCGACTTAAGTACAAGAATAGTGACTCTTCTTACTGACTATGTTTTGAACCATTTCTGTGACACTAGTTATAGATTCCTACGCTTCACTCCCGGTTTACTGTATCTCTTGGACCTTTTTATTGACGATGAAACACAGAAATTGCATCGGAATTAAATACAAAAGGCACAATGCCGACTCAAGTACAAGAAGACTGACTCTTCTTACTGACTATGTTTTGAACCATTTCTGTGACGCTAGTTATAGATTCCGATGCTTCACTCCCGGTTTACTGTATCCCTTGGATCTTCTTATTGACGATGAAACACAAAAATAGCATCGGAATTAAATACAAAAGGCACAATGCCGACTTAAGTACAAGAAGACTGACTCTTCTTACTGACTATGTTTGAACCATTCCTGTGACAGTAGTTATAGATTCCGATGCTTCACTCCTGGTTTACTGTATATCTTGGACCTTCTTATTGACGATGAAACACAGAAATTGCATAGGAATTCAATAGAAAAGGCACAATGCCGACTTAAGTACAAGAATACTGTCTCTTCCTACTGTCTATGTTGTGAACCATTCCTGTGACACTAGTTATAGATTCCGATGCTTCACTTCAGGTTTACTATATCCCTCTGACCTTCTTAATGACGAAGAAACACAGAAATTGCATCGGAATTAAATACAAAAGGCACAATGCCGACTTAAGTTCAAGAAGACTGACACTTCCCACTGTCTGTGATTTGAACCATTCCTGTTACACTAGTTATAGATTCCGATGCTTCACTTCTGGTTTACTGTATAACATTGGACCTTCTTATTGACGATGAAACACAAAAATTGCATCGGAATTAAATTCATAAGGCACAATGCCGACTTAAGTACAAGAATACTGATTCTTCTTACTGTCTATGTTTTGAACCATCCCTGTGACACTAGTTATAGATTCCGATGCATCACTCCAGGTTTACTGTATCACTTGGACCTTATTATTGATGATGAAACACAGAAATTGCATCGGAATTCAATACCAAATTCACACTGCCGACTTTAGTACAAGTATACTGATTCTTCTTACTGACTATGTTTTGAACCAATCCTGTGACACTAGTTATAGATTCCGATGTTTCACTTCAGATTGACAGTATCCCTCTGACGTTCTTATTGACGATGAAACACAGAAATTGCGTCGGAACTAAATACAAAAGGCACAATGCCGAATTAAGTACAAGAAGACTGACTCTTCTTACTGTCTATGTTTTCAACCATTCCTGTGACACTAGTAATAGATTCCGATGCTTCACTCTAGGTTTACTGTATCCCTCTGACCTTCTTATTGACGATGAAACACAGAAATTGCAACGGAATTAAATACAAAAGGAACAATGCCGACTTAAGTACGAGAAGACTGATTCTTCTTTTGTCTATGTTTTGAACCATTCCTGTGACACTAGTTATAAATTTCGATGCTTCACTTCAGGTTTACTGTATCTCTTGGACCTTCTAGTTGACGATGAAACACAGAAACTGTTGATGTTTTGAACCATTCCTGTGACAGTAGTTATAGATTCCGATGCTTCACTCCCGGTTTACTGTATCCCTTGGACCTTCTTATTGACGATGAAACGCAGAAATTGCATCGGAATTAAATAAAAAACAACATTGCCGACTTAAGTACAAGAAGACTGACCCTACTTACTGTCTATGTTTTGAACCATTCCTGTGACACTAGTTATGGGTTCCGATGCTTCACTTCAAGTTACTGTATCCCTTGGACCTTCATATTGAAGATGAAACACAGAAATTGCATCAAAATTACATACAAAAGGCCCAATGCCGACTTAAGTACAAGAATACTGACTCTTCCTACTGTCTATGATTTGAACCATTCCTGTGACACTAGTTATAGATTCCGATGCTTCACTTCAGGTTTACTGTATCCCTTGGACCTTCTTATTGACGATGAAACACAGAAATTGCATCGTAATCAAATACAAAATGCACAATGCCGACTTAAGTACAAGAAGACTGACTCTTCCCACTGTCTATGATTTGAACCATTCCTGTTACACTAGTTACGGATTCCGATGCTTCACTTCAGGTTTAATGTATCCTTTGGACCTTCTTGTTGACGATGAAACACAAAAATTGCATCGGAATTAAGTACAAAAGGCACAATGCCGACTTATGTACAAGAAGACTGACTCTTCTTACTGACTATGTTTTAAACCATTCCTGTGACACTAGTTATAGATTCCGGTGCTTCACTTCAGGTTTACTGTATCCCTTGGACCTTTTTATTGACGATGAAACACAGAAATTGCAACGGAATTAAATACAAAATGCACAATGTCGACTTAAGTACAAGAATACTGACTCTTCTTACTGACTATGATTTGAACCATTTCTGTGACACTAGTTATAGATTCCGATGCTTCACTCCCGGTTTACTGTATCCCTTGGACCTTCTTATTGACGATGAAACACAGAAATTGCATCGGAATTAAATACAAAAGGCACAATGCCGACTCAAGTACAAGAAGACTGACTCTTCTTACTGACTATGTTTTGAACCATTTCTGTGACACTAGTTATAGATTCCGATGCTTCACTCCCGGTTTACTGTATCCCTTGGACCTTCTTATTGACGATGAAACACAGAAATTGCATAGGAATTAAATAGAAAAGGCACAATGCCGACTTAAGTACAAGAATACTGTCTCTTCCTACTGTCTATGTTGTGAACCATTCCTGTGACACTAGTTATAGATTCCGATGCTTCACTTCAGGTTTACTGTATCCCTCTGACCTTCTTAATGACGATGAAACACAGAAATTGCATCGGAATTAAATACAAAAGGCACAATGCCGACTTAAGTACAAGAAGACTGACACTTCCCACTGTCTGTGATTTGAACCATTCCTGTTACACTAGTTATAGATTCCGATGCTTCACTTCTGGTTTACTGTATAACATTGGACCTTCTTATTGACGATGAAACACAAAATTTGCATCGGAATTAAATACAAAAGGCACAATGCTGCTTATGTACAAGGAGACTGACTCTTCTTACTGACTATGTTTCGAACCATTCCTGTGACACTAGTTATAGACTCTGATGCTTCCCTTCTAGTTTACTGTATCCTTTGGACCTTCTTATTGAAGATGAAACACAGAAATTGCACCGGAATTAAATACAAAAGGCACAATGCCGACTTAAGTACAAGAATACTGACTCTTCTTACTGTCTATGCTTTTAACCATCCCTGTGACACTAGTTATAGATTCCGATGCTTCACTCCAGGTTTACTGTATCCCTTGGACCTTCTTATTGACGACGAAACACAAAAATAGCTTCGGAATTAAATACAAAAGGCACAATGGCGACTTAAGTAGAAGAAGACTGACTCTTCTTACTGACTATGTTTTGAACCATTCCTGTGACACTAGTTATAGATTCCGAAGCTTCACTCCACGTTTATTGTATCCCTTGGACCTCCTTATTGACGAAGAAACACAGAAATTGCATCGGAATTAAATACGAAAGGCACAATGCCGACTCAAGTACAAGAAGACTGACTCTTCTTACTGACTATGTTTTGAACCATTTCTGTGACGCTAGTTATAGATTCCGATGCTTCACTCCCGGTTTACTGTATCCCTTGGATCTTCTTATTGACGATGAAACACAAAAATAGCATCGGAATTAAATACAAAAGGCACAATGCCGACTTAAGTACAAGAAAACTGACTCTTCTTACTGACTATGTTTGAACCATTCCTGTGACACTAGTTATAGATTCCGATGCTTCACTCCAGGTTTACTGTATATCTTGGACCTTCTTATTGACGATGAAACACAGATATTGCATCGGAATTAAATAAAAAAGGCACAATGCCGACTTAAGTACAAGAAGACTGACCCTACTTATTGTCTATGTTTTGAACCATTCCTGTGACACTAGTTATAGATTCCGATGCTGCACTCCAGGTTTACTATATCCCTTGGACCTTCTTATTGACGATGAAACACAGAAATTGCATAGGAATTAAATAGAAAAGGCACAATGCCGACTTAAGTACAAGAATACTGTCTCTTCCTACTGTCTATGTTGTGAACCATTCCTGTGACACTAGTTATAGATTCCGATGCTTCACTTCAGGTTTACTGTATCCCTCTGACCTTCTTAATGACGATGAAACACAGAAATTGCATCGGAATTAAATACAAAAGGCACAATGCCGACTTAAGTACAAGAAGACTGACACTTCCCACTGTCTGTGATTTGAACCATTCCTGTTACACTAGTTATAGATTCCGATGCTTCACTTCTGGTTTACTGTATAACATTGGACCTTCTTATTGACGATGAAACACAAAAATTGCATCGGAATTAAATTCAAAAGGCACAATGCCGGCTTATGTACAAGAAGACTGACTCTTCTTACTGACTATGTTCTGAACCATTCCTGTGGCACTAGTTACAGATTCCGGTGCTTCACTTCAGGGTTACTGTACCCCTTCTACCTTCTTTTTGACGCGAAACACAGAAATTGCATCGGAATTGAATACAAAGGGCACAATGCCGACTTAAGTACAAGAAGACTGACTCTTCTTACTGACTATGCTTTGAACCATTCCTGTGCCACTAGTTATAGATTCCGGTGCTTCACTTCAGATTTACTGTATCCCTCTGACCTTCTTATTGACGATGAAACACAGAAATTGCATCGGAATTAAATACAAAAGGCAAGATGCCGACTTAAGTACAAGAATACTGATTCTTCTTACTGTCTATGTTTTGAACCATCCCTGTGACACTAGTTATAGATTCCGATGCATCACTCCAGGTTTACTGTATCACTTGGACCTTATTATTGATGATGAAACACAGAAATTGCATCGGAATTCAATACCAAATTCACAATGCCGACTTCAGTACAAGTATACTGATTCTTCTTACTGACTATGTTTTGAACCAATCCTGTGACACTAGTTATAGATTCCGATGCTTCACTTCAGATTGACAGTATCCCTCTGACGTTCTTATTGACGAAGAAATACAGAAATTGCGTCGGAACTAAATACAAAAGGCACAATGCCGAATTAAGTACAAGAAGACTGACTCTTCTTACTGTCTATGTTTTCAACCATTCCTGTGACACTAGTAATAGATTCCGATGCTTCACTCTAGGTTTACTGTATCCCTCTGACCTTCTTATTGACGATGAAACACAGAAATTGCAACGGAATTAAATACAAAAGGAACAATGCCGACTTAAGTACGAGAAGACTGATTCTTCTTTTGTCTATGTTTTGAACCATTCCTGTGACACTAGTTATAAATTTCGATGCTTAACTTCAGGTTTACTGTATCCCTTGGACCTTCTAGTTGACGATGAAACACAGAAACTGTCGATGCTTTGAACCATTCCTGTGACAGTAGTTATAGATTCCGATGCTTCACTCCCGGTTTACTGTATCCCTTGGACCTTCTTATTGACGATGAAACACAGAAATTGCATCGGAATTAAATAAAAAACAACATTGCCGACTTAAGTACAAGAAGACTGACCCTACTTACTGTCTATGTTTTGAACCATTCCTGTGACACTAGTTATGGGTTCCGATGCTTCACTTCAGGTTTACTGTATCCCTTGGACCTTCATATTGAAGATGAAACACAGAAATTGCATCGTAATCAAATACAAAATGCACAATGCCGACTTAAGTACAAGAAGACTGACTCTTCCTACTGTCTATGATTTGAACCATTCCTGTGACACTAGTTATAGATTCCGATGCTTCACTTCAGGTTTACTGTATCCCTTGGACCTTCTTATTGACGATGAAACACAGAAATTGCATCGTAATCAAATACAAAATGCACAATGCCGACTTAAGTACAAGAAGACTGACTCCTCCCACTGTCTATGCTTTGAACCATTCCTGTTACACTAGTTATAGATTCTGATGCTTCACTTCAGGTTTAATGTATCCTTTGGACCTTCTTGTTGACGATGAAACACAAAAATTGCATCGGAATTAAGTACAAGAGGCACAATGCCGACTTATGTACAAGAAGACTGACTCTTCTTACTGACTATGTTTTTAACCATTCCTGTGACACTAGTTATAGATTCCGATGCTTCACTCCCGGTTTACTGTATCCCTTGGACCTTCTTATTGACGATGAAACACAGAAATTGCATCGGAATTAAATACAAAAGGCACAATGCCGACTCAAGTACAAGAAGACTGACTCTTCTTACTGACTATGTTTTGAACCATTTCTGTGACACTAATTATAGATTCCGATGTTTCACTCCCGGTTTACTGTATCCCTTGGACCTTCTTATTGACGATGAAACACAAAAATTGCATCGGAATTAAATACAAAAGCCACAATGCCGACATAAGTACAAGAAGACTGACTCTTCTTACTGACTATGTTTGAACCATTCCTGTGACACTAGTTACAGATTCCGATGCTTCACTCCAGGTTTACTGTATATCTTGGACCTTCTTATTGACGATGAAACACAGATATTGCATCGGAATTAAATAAAAAAGGCACAATGCCGACTTAAGTACAAGAAGACTGACCCTACTTACTGTCTATGTTTTGAACCATTCCTGTGACACTAGTTATAGATTCCGATGCTTCACTCCAGGTTTACTATATCCCTTGGACCTTCTTATTGACGATGAAACACAGAAATTGCATAGGAATTAAATAGAAAAGGCACAATGCCGACTTAAGTACAAGAATACTGTCTCTTCCTACTGTCTATGTTGTGAACCATTCCTGTGACACTAGTTATAGATTCCGATGCTTCACTTCAGGATTACTGTATCCCTCTGACCTTCTTAATGACGATGAAACACAGAAATTGCATCGGAATTAAATACAAAAGGCACAATGCCGACTTAAGTACAAGAAGACTGACACTTCCCACTGTCTGTGATTTGAACCATTCCTGTTACACTAGTTATAGATTCCGATGCTTCACTTCTGGTTTACTGTATAACATTGGACCTTCTTATTGACGATGAAACACAAAATTTGCATCGGAATTAAATACAAAAGGCACAATGCCGGCTTATGTACAAGAAGACTGACTCTTCTTACTGACTATGTTTCGAACCATTCCTGTGACACTAGTTATAGACTCTGATGCTTCCCTTCTAGTTTACTGTATCCTTTGGACCTTCTTATTGAAGATGAAACACAGAAATTGCACCGGAATTAAATACAAAAGGCACAATGCCGACTTAAGTACAAGAATACTGACTCTTCTTACTGTCTATGCTTTTAACCATCCCTGTGACACTAGTTATAGATTCCGATGCTTCACTCCAAGTTTACTGTATCCCTTGGACCTTCTTATTGACGATGAAACACAAAAATAGCTTCGGAATTAAATACAAAAGGCACAATGGCGACTTAAGTACAAGAAGACTGACTCTTCTTACTGACTATGTTTTGATCCATTCCTGTGACACTAGTTATAGATTCCGAAGCTTCACTCCACGTTTATTGTATCCCTTGGACCTCCTTATTGACGAAGAAACACAGAAATTGCATCGGAATTAAATACAAAAGGCACAATGCCAAGTACAAGAAGACTGACTCTTCTTACTGACTGTGTTTTGAACCATTCCTGTGGCACCAGTTATAGATTCCGGTGCTTCACTTCAGGTTTACTGTACCCCTTCTACCTTCTTTTTGACGATGAAACACAGAAATTGCATCGGAATTGAATACAAAAGGCACAATGCCGACTTAAGTACAAGAAGACTGATTCTTCTTACTGACTATGTTTTGAATCATTCCTGTGACTCTTGTTATAGATTCCGATGCTTCACTTCAGGTTTACTGTATCCCTCTGACCTTCTTATTAACGATGAAACACAGAAATTGCATCGGAATTAAATTCTAAAGGCACAATGCCGAATTAAGTACATGAAGACTGACTCTTCTTACTGTCGATGCTTTGAACCATTACTGTGACAGTAGTTATAGATTCCGATGCTTCACTCCAGGTTTACTGTATCCCTTGGACCCTCTTATTGACGATGAAACGCAGAAATTGCATCGGAATTAAATAAAAAAGGCACAATGCCGACTTAATTACAAGAAGACTGACCCTACTTATTGTCTATGATTTGAACCATTCCTGTGACACTAGTTATTGATTCCGATGCTTCACTCCAGGTTTACTATATCCCTTGGACGTTCTTATTGACGATGAAACACAGAAATTCGTTAGGAATTAAACAGAAAAGGCACAATGCCGACTTAAGTACATGAAGACTGTCTCTTCCTACTGTCTATGTTTTGAACCATTCCTGTGACACTAGTTATAGATTCCGATGCTTCACTTCAGGTTTACTGTATTCCTCGGACCTTCTTATTGACGATGAAACACAGAAATCGCATCGGAATTAAATACAAAAGGCACAATGCCGACTTAAGTACAAGAAGACCGACTCTTCCCACTGTCTATGCTTTGAACCATTCCTGTTACAGTAGTTATAGATTCCGATGCTTCACTTCAGGTTCACTGTATCTCTTGGACCTTCATATTGACGATGAAACACAGAAATTGCATCGGAATTAAATACAAAAGGCACAATGCCGACTTATGTACAAGAAGACTGACACTTCTTACTGACTATGTTTTGAACCATTCCTGTGACACTAGTTATAGACTCTGATGCTTCACTTCAGGTTTACTGTATGCCTTGGACCTTCATATTGAAGATGAAACACAGAAATTGCATCGGAATTAAATACAAAAGGCACAATGCCGACTTAAGTACAAGAATACTGACTCTTCTTACTGTCTACGTTTTGAACCATCCCTGTGACACTAGTTATAGAATCCATTGCTTAACTCCAGGTTTACTGTATCCCATGGACCTACTTATTGACGATGAAACACAGAAATTGCATCGGAATTAAATACAAAAGGCACAATGCCGACTTTAGTGCAAGAAGACTGATCCTTCTTACTCACTATGTTTTGATTCATTCCTGTGACACTAGTTATATTTCCGATGCTTCACTCCAGGTTTACTGTATCCCTTGGACCTTCTTATTGACGATGAAACACAGAAATTGCATCGGAATTAAATACAAAAGGCACAATGCCGACTTAAGTACAAGAAGACTGACTCTTCATACTGACTATGCTTTAAACCATTCCTGTGCCACTAGTTATAGATTCCGGTGCTTCACTTCAGGTTTAATGTATCCCTTGGACCTTCTTATTGACGATGAAACACAGAAATTGCATCGGAATTAAATACAAAAGGCAAAATGCCGACTTAAGTACAAGAATACTGACTCTTCTTACTGTCTATGATTTCAACCATCCCTGTGTCACTAGGTATAGATTCCGATGCTTGACTTCAGATTTACTGTATCCCTTTGACCTTCTTATTGACGATGAAACACAGAAATTGCATCGGAATTAAATACAAAAGGCACAATGCCGACTTAAGTACAAGAAGACTGACTCTTCCCACTGTCTATGCTTTGAACCATTCCTGTTACACTAGTTATAGATTCCGATGCTTCACTTCAGGTTTACTGTATCCCTTGGACCTTCATATTGAAGATGAAACACAGAAATTGCATCAAAATTACATACAAAAGGCACAATGCCGACTTAAGTTCAAGAATACTGACTCTTCCTACTGTCTATGCTTTGAACCATTCCTGTGACACTAGTTATAGATTCCGATGCTTCACTTTAGGTTTACTGTATCCCTCTGACCTTCTTATTGACGATCAAACACAGAAATTGCATCGTAATTAAATACAAAAGGGACAATGCCGACTTAAGTACAAGAAGACTGACTCTTCCCACTGTCTATGTTTTGAACCATTCCTGATACACTAGCTATAGATTCCGATGCTTCACTTCAGGTTTAATGTATCCTTTGGACCTTCTTATTGACGATGAAACACAGAAATTGCATCGGAATTAAATACAAAAGGCACAATGCCGACTTAAGTACAAGAATACTGACTCTTCTTGCTGAGTATGTTTTGAACCATTTCTGTGACACTAGTTATAGATTCCGGTGCTTCACTCCCGGTTTACTGTATCCCTTGGACCTTCTTTTTGACGATGAAACACAAAAATAGCATCGGAATTAAATACAAAAGGCACAATGCCGACTTAAGTTCTAGAAGACTGACTCTTCTTACTGACTATGTTTGAACCATTCCTGTGACACTAGTTATAGATTCCGATGCTTCACTCAAGGTTTACTGTATCCCTTGGACCTTCTTATTGACGATGAAACACAGATATTGCATCGGAATTAAATAAAAAACGCACAATGCCGACTTAAGTACAAGAAGACTGACCCTACTTACTGTCTATGTTTGAACCATTCCTGTGACACTAGTTATAGATTCCGATCCTTCACTCCAGGTTTACTATATTACTTGTACCTTCTTATTGACGATGAAACACAGAAAATGCATAGGAATTAATTAGAAAAGGCACAATGCCGACTTTAGTAAAAGAAGACTGTCTCTTCCTACTGTCTATGGTGTGAACCATTCCTGTGACACTAGTTACAGGTATCGATGCTTCACTTCAGGTTTACTGTATCCCTCTGACCTTCTTAATGACGATGAAACACAGAAATTGCATCGGAAATAAATACAAAAGTCACAATGCCGACTTGAGTACAAGAAGACTGACACTTCCCACTGTCTGTGATTTGAACCATTCCTGTTACACTAGTTATAGATTCCGATGCTTCACTTCTGGTTTACTGTATAACATTGGACCATCTTATTGACGATGAAACACAAACATTGCATCGGAATTAAATACAAAAGGCACAATGCCGGCTTATATACAAGAAGACTGACTCTTCTTACTGACTATGCTTTGAACCATTCCTGTGACACTAGTTATAGACTCTGATGCTTCTCTTCAAGTTTACTGTATCCTTTGGACCTTCTTATTGAAGATGAAACACAGAAATTGCATCGGAATTGAATACAAAAGGCACAATGGCCACTTAAGTACAAGAATACTGACTCTTCTTACTGTCGATGTTTTAACCATCCCTGTGTCACTAGTTATAGATTCTGATGCTTCACTCCAGGTATACTGTATCCCTTGGACCTCCTTTTTGACGATCAAACACAGAAATTGCATCGGAATTAAATACAAAAGGCACAATGCCGACTTAAGTACAAGAAGACTGATTCTTCTTACTGACTATGTTTTGAACCATTCCTGTGACTCTAGTTGTAGATTCCGATGCTTCACTTCAGGTTTACTGTATCCCTCTGACCTTCTTATTAACGATGAAACACAGAAATTGCATCGGAATTAAATTCTAAAGGCACAATGCCGAATTAAGTACAAGAAGACTGACTCTTCTTACTGTCTATGTTTTGAACCATTCCTGTGACACTAGTTATAGGCTCTGATGCTTCACTTCAAGTTTACTGAATCCTTTGGACCTTCTTATTGAAGATGAAACACAGAAATTGCATCGGAATTAAACACAAAAGGCACAATGCCGACTTAAGTACAAGAATACTGATTCTTCTTACTGTCTATGTTTTGAACCATCCCTGTGATACTAGTTATAGATTCCGATGCATCACTCCAGGTTTACTGTATCCCTCGGACCTTATTATTGACGATGAAACACAGAAATTGCATCGGAATTAAATACAAAATGCACAATGCCGACTTAAGTACAAGAAGACTGACCCTACTTACAGTCTATGCTTTGAACCATTCCTGTGACACTTGTTATTGATTCCGATGCTTGCCTTCAGAATTACTGTATCCCTCTGACCTTCTTATTAACGATGAAACACAGAAATTGCATCGGAATTAAATACTAAAGGCACAATACCGAAATATGTACAAGAAGACTGACTCTTCTTACTGTCGATGTTTTGAACCATTCCTGTGACAGTGGTTATAAATTCCGATGCTTCACTCCAGGTTTACTGAATCCCTTGGACCTTCTTATTGACGATGAAACACAAATATTGCATCGGAATTAAATAAAAAAGGCACAATGCCGACTTAAGTACAAGAAGACTGACCCTACTTACTGTCTATGTTTGAACCATCCCTGTGACACTAGTTATAGATTCCATTGCTTAACTCCAGGTTTACTGTATCCCATGGACCTTCTTATTGACGATGAAACACAGAAATTGCATCGGAATTAAATACAAAAGGCACTATGTCGACTTTAGTGCAAGAAGACTGATCCTTCGTACTCACTATGTTTTTATTCATTCCTGTGACACTAGTTATATTTCCGATGCTTCACTCCAGGTTTACTGTATCCCTTGGACCTTCTTATGGACGATGAAACACAGAAATTGCATCGGAATTAAGTACAAAAGGCACAATGCCGACTTTAGTACAAGAAGACTGACCCTTCTTACTCACTATGATTTGATTCATTCCTGTGACACTTGTTATTGATTCCGATGCTTCACTCCAGGTTTACTATATCCCTTGGACCTTCTTATTGACGATGAAACACAGAAATTGCATCGGAATTAATTACAAAAGGCATTATGCTGACTTAAGTACAAGAAGACTGACTCTTCTTACTGACTATGTTTTTAACCATTCCTGTGGCACCAGTTATAGATTCCGGTGCTTCACTTCAGGTTTACTGTACCCCTTCTACCTTCTTTTTGACGATGAAACACAGAAATTGCATCGGAATTGAATACAAAAGGCACAATGCAGACTTAAGTACAAGAAGACTGATTCTTCTTACTGACTATGTTTTGAACCATTCCTGTGACTCTTGTTATAGATTCCGATGCTTCACTTCAGGTTTACTGTATCCCTCTTACCTTCTTATTAACGATGAAACACAGAAATTGCATCGGAATTAAATTCTAAAGGCACAATGCCGAATTAAGTACAAGAAGACTGACTCTTCTTACTGTCGATGATTTGAACCATTCCTGTGACAGTAGTTATAGATTCCGATGCTTCACTCCAGGTTTACTGTATCCCTTGGACCCTCTTATTGACGATGAAACGCAGAAATTGCATCGGAATTAAATAAAAAAGGCACAATGCCGACTTAATTACAAGAAGACTGACCCTACTTATTGTCTATGATTTGAACCATTCCTGTGACACTAGTTATTGATTCCGATTCTTCACTCCAGGTTTACTATATCACTTGGACCTTCTTATTGACGATGAAACACAGAAATTGCATAGGAATTAAACAGAAAAGGCACAATGCCGACTTAAGTACATGAAGACTGTCTCTTCCTACTGTCTATGTTTTGAACCATTCCTGTGACACTAGTTATAGATTCCGATGCTTCACTTCAGGTTTACTGTATTCCTCGGACCTTCTTATTGACGATGAAACACAGAAATCGCATCGGAATTAAATACAAAAGGCACAATGCCGACTTAAGTACAAGAAGACCGACTCTTCCCACTGTCTATGCTTTGAACCATTCCTGTTACAGTAGTTATAGATTACGATGCTTCACTTCAGGTTCACTGTATCCCTTGGACCTTCATATTGACGATGAAACACAGAAATTGCATCGGAATTATATACAAAAGGCACAATGCCGACTTATGTACAAGAAGACTGACTCTTCTTACTGACTATGTTTTGAACCATTCCTGTGACACTAGTTATAGACTCTGATGCTTCACTTCAGGTTTACTGTATCCCTTGGACCTTCATATTGAAGATGAAAACACAGAAATTGCATCGGAATTAAATACAAAAGGCACAATGCCGAATTAAGTACAAGAATACTGACTCTTCTTACTGTCTACGTTTTGAACCATCCCTGTGACACTAGTTATAGAATCCATTGCTTAACTCCAGGTTTACTGTATCCCTTGGACCTCCTTTTTGACGATGAAACACAGAAATTGCATCGGAATTAAATACAAAAGGCACAATGCCGACTTAAGTACAAGAAGACTGATTCTTCTTACTGACTATGTTTTGAACCATTCCTGTGACTCTAGTTGTAGATTCCGATGCTTCACTTCAGGTTTACTGTATCCCTCTGACCTTCTTATTAACGATGAAACACAGAAATTGCATCGGAATTAAATTCTAAAGGCACAATGCCGAATTAAGTACAAGAAGACTGACTCTTCTTACTGTCTATGTTTTGAACCATTCCTGTGACACTAGTTATAGGCTCTGATGCTTCACTTCAAGTTTACTGTATCCTTTGGACCTTCTTATTGAAGATGAAACACAGAAATTGCATCGGAATTAAACACAAAAGACACAATGCCGACTTAAGTACAAGAATACTGATTCTTCTTACTGTCTATGTTTTGAACCATCCCTGTGATACTAGTTGTAGATTCCGATGCATCACTCCAGGTTTACTGTATCCCTCGGACCTTATTATTGACGATGAAACACAGAAATTGCATCGGAATTAAATACAAAATGCACAATGCCGACTTAAGTACAAGAAGACTGACCCTACTTACAGTCTATGCTTTGAACCATTCCTGTGACGCTTGTTATTGATTCCGATGCTTGCCTTCAGAATTACTGTATCCCTCTGACCTTCTTATTAACGATGAAACACAGAAATTGCATCGGAATTAAATACTAAAGGCACAATGCCGAAATATGTACAAGAAGACTGACTCTTCTTACTGTCGATGTTTTGAACCATTCCTGTGACAGTGGTTATAAATTCCGATGCTTCACTCCAGGTTTACTGAATCCCTTGGACCGTCTTATTGACGATGAAACACAGATATTGCATCGGAATTAAATAAAAAAGGCACAATGCCGACTTAAGTACAAGAAGACTGACCCTACTTACTGTCTATGTTTGAACCGTCCCTGTGACACTAGTTATAGATTCCATTGCTTAACTCCAGGTTTACTGTATCCCATGGACCTTCTTATTGACGATGAAACACAGAAATTGCATCGGAATTAAATACAAAAGGCACAATGTCGACTTTAGTGCAAGAAGACTGATCCTTCGTACTCACTATGTTTTTATTCATTCCTGTGACACTAGTTATATTTCCGATGCTTCACTCCAGGTTTACTGTATCCCTTGGACCTTCTTATGGACGATGAAACACAGAAATTGCATCGGAATTAAGTACAAAAGGCACAATGCCGACTTTAGTACAAGAAGACTGACCCTTCTTACTCACTATGTTTTGATTCATTCCTGTGACACTTGTTATTGATTCCGATGCTTCACTCCAGGTTTACTATATCCCTTGGACCTTCTTATTGACGATGAAACACAGAAATTGCATCGGAATTAATTACAAAAGGCATTATGCTGACTTAAGTACAAGAAGACTGACTCTTCTTACTGACTATGTTTTTAACCATTCCTGTGGCACCAGTTATAGATTCCGGTGCTTCACTTCAGGTTTACTGTACCCCTTCTACCTTCTTTTTGACGATGAAACACAGAAATTGCATCGGAATTGAATACAAAAGGCACAATGCAGACTTAAGTACAAGAAGACTGATTCTTCTTACTGACTATGTTTTGAACCATTCCTGTGACTCTTGTTATAGATTCCGATGCTTCACTTCAGGTTTACTGTATCCCTCTGACCTTCTTATTAACGATGAAACACAGAAATTGCATCGGAATTAAATTCTAAAGGCACAATGCCGAATTAAGTACAAGAAGACTGACTCTTCTTACTGTCGATGATTTGAACCATTCCTGTGACAGTAGTTATAGATTCCGATGCTTCACTGCAGGTTTACTGTATCCCTTGGACCCTCTTATTGACGATGAAACGCAGAAATTGCATCGGAATTAAATAAAAAAGGCACAATGCCGACTTAATTACAAGAAGACTGACCCTACTTATTGTCTATGATTTGAACCATTCCTGTGACACTAGTTATTGATTCCGATTCTTCACTCCAGGTTTACTATATCACTTGGACCTTCTTATTGACGATGAAACACAAAAAAAGCATCGGAATTAAATACAAAAGGCACAATGCCGACTTAAGTACAAGAAGACTGACTCTTCTTACTGACTATGTTTGAACCATTCCTGTGACACTAGTTATAGATTCCGATGCTTCACTCAAGGTTTACTGTATCCCTTGGACCTTCTTATTGACGATGAAACACAGATATTGCATCGGAATTAAATAAAAAACGCACAATGCCGACTTAAGTACAAGAAGTCTGACCCTACTTACTGTCTATGTTTGAACCATTCCTGTGACACTAGTTATAGATTCCGATGCTTCACTCCAGGTTTACTATATCACTTGTACCTTCTTATTGACGATGAAACACAGAGATTGCATAGGAATTAATTAGAAAAGGCACAATGCCGACTTTAGTAAAAGAAGACTGTCTCTTCCTACTGTCAATGGTGTGAACCATTCCTGTGACACTAGTTATAGGTATCGATGCTTCACTTCAGGTTTACTGTATCCCTCTGACCTTCTCAATGACGATGAAACACAGAAATTGCATCGGAAATAAATACAAAAGGCACAATGCCGACTTGAGTACAAGAAGACTGACACTTCCCACTGCCTGTGATTTGAACCATTCCTGTTACACTAGTTATAGATTCCGATGCTTCACTTCTGGTTTACTGTATAACATTGGACCATCTTATTGACGATGAAACACAAACATTGCATAGGAATTAAATACAAAAGGCACAATGCCGGCTTATATACAAGAAGACTGACTCTTCTTACTGACTATGCTTTGAACCATTCCTGTGACACTAGTTATAGACTCTGATGCTTCACTTCAAGTTTACTGTATCCTTTGGACCTTCTTATAGAAGATGAAACACAGAAATTGCATCGGAATTAAATACAAAAGGCACAATGCCGACTTAAGTACAAGAATACTGACTCTTCTTACTGTCTACGTTTTGAACCATCCCTGTGGCACTAGTTATAGATTCCGGTGCTTCACTTCAGGTTTAATGTACCCCTTCTACCTTCTTATTGACGATGAAACACAGAAATTGCATCGGAATTGAATACAAAAGGCACAATGGCCACTTAAGTACAAGAATACTGACTCTTCTTACTGTCAATGTTTTTACCATCCCTGTGTCACTAGTTATAGATTCTGATGCTTCACTCCAGGTATACTGTATCCCTTGGACCTCCTTTTTGACGATCAAACACAGAAATTGCATCGGAATTAAATACAAAAGGCACAATGCCGACTTAAGTACAAGAAGACTGAATCTTCTTACTGACTATGTTTTGAACCATTCCTGTGACTCTAGTTGTAGATTCCGATGCTTCACTTCAGGTTTACTGTATCCCTCTGACCTTCTTATTAACGATGAAACACAGAAAAATCATCGGAATTAAATTCTAAAGGCACAATGCCGAATTAAGTACAAGAAGACTGACTCTTCTTACTGTCTATGTTTTGAACCATTCCTGTGACACTAGTTATAGGCTCTGATGCTTCACTTCAAGTTTACTGTATCCTTTGGACCTTCTTATTGAAGATGAAACACATAAATTGCATCGGAATTAACCACAAAAGGCACAATGCCGACTTAAGTACAAGAATACTGATTCTTCTTACTGTCTATGTTTTGAACCATCCCTGTGATACTAGTTATAGATTCCGATGCATCACTCCAGGTTTACTGTATCCCTCGGACCTTATTATTGACGATGAAACACAGAAATTGCATCGGAATTAAATACAAAATGCACAATGCCGACTTAAGTACAAGAAGACTGACCCTACTTACAGTCTATGCTTTGAACCATTCCTGTGACACTTGTTATTGATTCCGATGCTTGCCTTCAGAATTACTGTATCCCTCTGACCTTCTTATTAACGATGAAACACAGAAATTGCATCGGAATTAAATACTAAAGGCACAATGCCGAATTATGTACAAGAAGACTGACTCTTCTTACTGTCGATGTTTTGAACCATTCCTGTGACAGTTTTTATAAATTCCGATGCTTCACTCCAGGTTTACTGAATCCCTTGGACCTACTTATTGACGATGAAACACAGATATTGCATCGGAATTAAATAAAAAAGGCACAATGCCGACTTAAGTACAAGAAGACTGACCCTACTTACTGTCTATGTTTTGAACCATCCCTGTGACACTAGTTATAGATTCCATTGCTTAACTCCAGGTTTACTGTATCCCATGGACCTTCTTATTGACGATGAAACACAGAAATTGCATCGGAATTAAATAAAAAAGGCAGAATGTCGACTTTAGTGCAAGAAGACTGATCCTTCTTACTCACTATGTTTTTATTCATTCCTGTGACACTAGTTATATTTCCGATGCTTCACTCCAGTTTTACTGTATCCCTTGGACCTCCTTATTGACGAAGAAACACAGAAATTGCATCGGAATTAAATACAAAAGGCAAAATGCCGACTTAAGTACAAGAATACTGACTCTTCTTACTGTCTATGATTTCAACCATCCCTGTGTCACTAGGTATAGATTGCGATGCTTGACTTCAGATTTACTGTATCCCTCTGACCTTCTTATTAACGATTAAACACAGAAATTGCATCGGAATTAAATACTGAAGGCACAATGCCGAATTAAGTACAAGAAGACTGACTCTTCTTACCGACTATGCTTTGAAACATTTCTGTGACACTAGTTATAGATTCCGATGCTTGACTTCAGATTTACTGTATCCCTCTGACCTTCTTATTAACGATGAAACACAGAAATTGCATCGGAATTAAATACTAAAGGCACAATGCCGATTTAAGTACAAGAAGACTGACTCTTCTTACTGTCGATGCTTTGAAATATTCCTGTGACAGTAGTTATAAATTCCGATGCTTCACTCCAGGTTTACTGTATAACTTGGACCTTCTGATTGACGATGAAACACAGATATTGCATCGGAATTAAATAAAAAAGGCACAATGCCTACTTAAGTACAAGAAGACTGACCCTACTTACTGTCTATGTTTTGAACCATTCCTGTGACACTAGTTATAGATTCCGATGCTTCACTCGAGGTTTACTATATCCCTTGGACATTCTTATTGATGAAAAAACACAGAAATTGCATAGGAATTAAATAGAAAAGGCACAATGCCGACTTAAGTACAAGAAGACTGTCCCTTCCTACTGGCTATGTTGTGAACCATTCCTGTGACTCTAGTTATAGATTCCGATGCTTCACTTCACGTTTACTGTATCCCTCTGACCTTCTTATTGACGATGAAACACAGAAATTGCATCGGAATTAAATACAAAAGGCACAATGCCGACTTTAGTACAAGAATACTGATTCTTCTCACTGTCTACGTTTTGAACCATCCCTGTGACACTAGTTATAGATTGCAATGCTTAACTCCAGGTTTACTGTATCCCACGGACCTTCTTGTTGACGATGAAACACAGAAATTGCATCGGAATTAAATACAAAAGGCACAATGCCGACTTTAGTACAAGAAGACTGATCCTTCTTACTCACTATGTTTTGATTCTTTCCTGTGACACTAGTTATATTTCCGATGCTTCACTCCAGGTTTACTGTATCCCTTGGACCTTCTTATTGACGATGAAACACAGAAATTGCATCGGAATTAAATACAAAAGGCACAATGCCGACTTTAGTACAAGAAGACTGACTCTTCTTACTGACTATGCTTTGAACCATTCCTGTGACACTAGTTATAGATTCCGGTGCTTCACTTCAGGTTTACTGTATCCCTTGGACATTCTTATTGACGATGAAACACAGAAATTGTATTGGAATTAAATACAAAAGGCAAAATGCCGACTTAAGTACAAGAATACTGACTCTTCTTACTGTCTATGATTTCAACCATCCCTGTGTCACTAGGTATAGATTCCGATGCTTCACTTCAGGTTTACTGTATCCCTCTGACCTTCTTATTAACGATGAAACACAGAAATTGCATCGGAATTAAATACTAAAGGCACAATGCCGACTTAAGTACAAGAAGACTGACACTTCCCACTGTCTGTGCTTTGAACCATTCCTGTTACACTAGTTATAGATTCCGATGCTTCACTTCTGGTTTACTGTATAACATTGGACCTTCTTATTAACGATGAAACACAAATATTGCATCGGAATTAAATACAAAAGGCACAATGCCGGCTTATGTACAAGAAGACTGACTCATCTTACTGTCGATGTTTTGAACAATTCCTGTGACACTAGTTATAGATTCCGATGCTTCACTCCAGGTTTGCTATATCCCTTGGAAATTCTTGTTGACGATGAAACACAGAAATTGCATCGGAATTAAATAAAAAAGGCACAATGGCGACATAAGTACAAGAAGACTGTCTCTTTCTACTGTCTATGTTTTGAACCATTCCTGTGACACTTGTTTTAGATTCCGATGCTTCACTTCAGGTTTTCTACCATCCCCCTGACCTTCTTATTGGCGATGAAACACAGAAATTGCATCGGAATTAAATACAAAAGGCACAATGCCGACTTAAGTACAAGAAGACTGACTTTTCCCACTGTCTATGCTTTGAACCATTCCTGTTACACTACTTATAGATTCCGGTGCTGTATCCCTTAGACCTTCTGATTGGCGATGAAACACAGAAATTGCATCGGAATTAAATACAAAAGGCACAATTCCGACTTAAGTACAAGAAGACTGACCCTACTTACTGTCTATGCTTTGAACCATTCCTGTGACACTAGTTATTGATTCCGATGCTTCACCCCAGCTTTTCTACATCCCTTGGACCTTCTTATTGACGATGAAACACAGAAATTGCATCGTAATTAAATACAAAAGGCACAATGCCGACTTAAGTACAAGAAGACTGACTCTTCTTACTGACTATGTTTTAAACCATTCCTGTGACACTAGTTATAGATTCCGATGCTTCACTCCAGGTTTACTGTATCCCTTGGACCTTCTTATTGACGATGAAACACAGATATTGCATCGGAATTAAATAAAAAAGGCACAATGCCGGCTTAAGTACAAGAAGACTGACCCTACTTACTGTCTATGTTTTGAACCATTCCTGTGACACTAGTTATAGATTCCGATGCTTCACTCCAGGTTTAATATATCCCTCTGACCTTCTTATTGACGTTAAAACACAGAAATTGCATAGGAATTATATAGAAAAGGCACAATGCCGACTTAAGTACAAGAAGACTGTCTCTTCCTACTGTCTATGTTGTGAACCACTCCTGTGACACTAGTTATAGATTCCGATGGTTCACTTCAGGTTTACTGTATCCCTCTGACCTTCTTAATGACAATGAAACACAGAAATTGCATCGGAATTAAATCCAAAAGGCACAATGCCAAGTACAAGAAGACTGACTCTTCTTACTGACTATGTTTTGAACCATTCCTGTGACACTAGTAATTGAATCCGATGCTTCACTCCAGGTTTACTATATCCCTTGGACCTTCTTATTGACGATGAAACACAGAAATTGCATCGGAATTAAATACAAAAGGCAAAATGCCGATATAAGTACAAGAATACTGACTCTTCTTACTGTCTATGATTTCAACCATCCCTGTGTCACTAGGTATAGATTCCGATGCTTGACTTCAGATTTACTGTATCCCTCTGACCTTCTTATTAACGATGAAACAGAGAAATTGCATCGGAATTAAATACTTAAGGCACAATGCCGAATTAAGTACATGAAGACTGACTCTTCTTACCGACTATGCTTTGAAACATTCCTGTGACACTAGTTATAGATTCCGATGCTTGACTTCAGATTTACTGTATCCCTCTGACCTTCTTATTAACGATGAAACACAGAAATTGCATCGGAATTAAATACTAAAGGCACAATGCCGATTTAAGTACAAGAAGACTGACTCTTCTTACTGTCGATGTTTTGAACCATTCCTGTGACAGTAGTTATAAATTCCGTTGCTTCACTCCAGGTTTACTGTATCCCTTGGACCTTCTTATTGACGATGAAACACAGATATTGCATCGGAATTAAATAAAAAAGGCACAATGCTGATTTAAGTACAAGAAGACTGACCCTACTTACTGTCTATGTTTTGAACCATTCCTGTGACACTAGTTATAGGTTCCGATGCTTCACTCGAGGTTTACTATATCCCTTGGACCGTCTTATTGACGATGAAACACAGAAATTGCATAGGAATTAAATAGAAAAGGCACAATGCCGACTTAAGTACAAGAAGACTGTCTCTTCCTACTGTCTATGTTGTGAACCATTCTGTGACACTAGTTATAGATTCCGATGCTTCACTTCAGGTTTACTGTATCCCTCTGACCTTCTTATTAACGATGAAACACAGAAATTGCATCGGAATTAAATACTAAAGGCACAATGCCGATTTAAGTACAAGAAGACTGACTCTTCTTACTGTCGATGTTTTGAACCATTCCTGTGACAGTAGTTATAAATTCCGATGCTTCACTCCAGGTTTACTGTATCCAATGGAAATTCTTATTGACGATGAAACACAGAAATTGCATCGGAATTAAATACAAAAGGCACAATGCCGCGTAAGTACAAGAAGACTGTCTCTTCCTACTGTCTATGTTTTGAACCATTCCTGTGACTCTAGTTATAGTTTCCGATGCTTCACTCCACGTTTACTGTATCCCTTGGACCTTCTTATTGACGATGATACACAGAAATTGCATCGGAATTAAATACAAAAGGCACAATGCCGACTTAAGTACAAGAAGACTGACTCTTCCCACCGTCTATGCTTTGAACCATTCCTGTTACACTAGTTATGGATTCCGGTGCTTCACTTCATGTTTACTGTATCCCTTAGACCTTCTGATTGACGATGAAACACAGAAATTGCATCGGAATTAAATACAGAAGGCACAATGCCGACTTAAGTACAAGAATACTGACTCTTCTTACTGTCTATGTTTTGAACCATTCCTGTGACACTAGTTATAGACTCTGATGCTTCACTTAAAGTTTACCGTATCCTTTGGACCTTCTTATTGAAGATGAAACACAGAAATTGCATCGGAATTACATACGAAAGGCACAACGCCGACTTAAGTACAAGAATACTGAATCTTCTTACTGTCTATGTTTTGAACCATCCCTGTGACACTAGTTATAGATTCCGATGCATTACTCCAGGTTTACTGTATCACTTGGACCTTATTAATGATGATGAAACACAGAAATTGCATCGGAATTAAATACAAAAGGCACAATGCCGACTTAAGTACAAGAAGACTGTCCCTACTTACTGTCTATGCTTTTGAACCATTCCTGTGACACTTGTTATTGATTCCGATGCTTCACTCCAGGTTTACTGTATCCCTTGGACCTTCTTATTGACGATGAAACACAGAAATTGCATCGGAATTAAATACAAAAGGCACAATGCCGACTTAAGTACAAGAAGACTGACTCTTCTTACTGACTATGCTTTGAACCATTCCTGTGCCACTAGTTATAGATTCCGGTTTTCACTTCAGATTTACTGTATCCCTCTGACCTTCTTATTGACGATAAAAAACAGAAATTGCATCGGAAATAAATACTAAAGGCACAATGCCGATTTAAGTACAAGAAGACTGACTCTTCTTACTGTCGATGTTTTGAACCATTCCTGTGACAGTAGTTATAAATTCCGATGCTTCACTCCAGGTTTACCGTAACCCTTGGACCTTCTTATTGACGATGAAACACAGATATTGCATCGGAATTAAATAAAAAAGGCACAATGCCGATTTAAGAACAAGAAGACTGACCCTACTTACTGTCTATGTTTTGAACCATTCCTGTGACACTAGTTATAGATTCCGATGCTTCACTCGAGGTTTACTATATCCCTTGGATCTTCTTATTGACGATGAAACACAGAAATTGCATAGGAATTAAATAGAAAAGGCACAATGCCGACTTATGTACAAGAAGACTGTCTCTTCCTACTGTCTATGTTGTGAACCATTCCTGTGACACTAGTTATGGATTCCGATGCTTCACTTCAGGTTTACTGTATCCTTCTGACCTTCTTATTGACGATGAAACACAGAAATTGCATCTAAATTAAATACAAAAGGCACAATGCCGACTTAAGTACAAGAAGACCGACTCTTCCCACTGTCTATGCTTTGAACCATTCCTGTTACAGTAGTTATAGATTCCGATGCTTCACTTCAGGTTTACTGTATCCCTTGGACCTTCTTATTGACGACGAAACTCAGAAATTGCATCGGAATTAAATACAAAAGGCACAATGCCGACTTAAGTACAAGAAGACTGACTCTTCTTACTGACTATGCTTTTAACCATTCCTGTGACACTAGTTATAGATTCCGATGCTTGACTTCAGATTTACTGTATCCCTCTGACCTTCTTATGAACGATGAAACACAGAAATTGCATCGGAATTAAATACTAAAGGCACAATGCCGAATTAAGTACAAGAAGACTGACTCTTCTTACTGTCGTTGTTTTGAACCATTCCTGTGACAGTAGTTATAAATTCCGATGCTTCACTCCAGGTTTACTGTATCCCTTGGAACTTCTTATTGACGATGAAACACAGATATTGCATCGAAATTAAATAAGAAAGGCACAATGCCGACTTAAGTACAAGAAGACTGACCCTACTTACTGTCTATGTTTTGAACCATTCCTGTGACACTAGTTATAGATTCCGATGCTTCACTCCAGGTTTACTATATCCCTTGGACCTTCTTATTGACGATGAAACACAGAAATTGCATAGGAATTAAATAGAAAAGGCACAATGCCGACTTAAGTACAAGAAGACAGGCTCTTCCTACTGTCTATGTTGTGAAGCATTCTTGTGACACTAGTTATTGATTCCGATGGTTCACTTCAGGTTTACTGTATCCCTCTGACCTTCTTAATGACGATGAAACATAGAAATTGCATCGGAATTAAATACAAAAGGCACAATGCCGACTTAAGTACAAGATGACTGACACTTCCCACTGTCTGTACTTTGAACCATTCCTTTTACACTAGTTATAGATTCCGATGCTTCACTTCTGGTTTACTGTATAACATTGGACCTTCCTATTAACGATGAAACACAAATATTGCATCGGAATTAAATACAAAAGGCACAATGCCGGCTTATGTACAAGAAGACTGACTCTTCTTACTGACTATGTTTTTAACCATTCCTGTGACACTAGTTATAGACTCTGATACTTCACTGCAAGTTTACTGTATCCTTTGGACCTTCTTATTGAAGATGAAACACAGAAATGGCATCGGAATTAAATACAAAAGCCACAATGCCGACTTAAGTACAAGAATACTGACTCTTCTTACTGTCTATCTTTTAACAATCCCTGTGACACTAGTTATAGATTCCGATGCTTCACTCCAGGTTTACTCTATCCCTTGGACCTTCTTATTGACGATGAAAAACAGAAATTGCATCGGAATTAAATACAAAAGGCATAATGCCGACTTTAGTACAAGAAGACTGACTCTTCTTACTGACTATGTTTTGAGCCATTTCTGTGACACTAGTTATAGATTCCGATGCTTCACTCCAGGTTTACTGTATCCCTTGGACCTCCTTATTGACGATGAAACACATAAATAGCTTCGGAATTAAATACAAAAGGCACAATGACGACTAAAATACAAGAAGACTGACCCTTCTTACTGACTATGTTTTGAACCATTGCTGTGACACTAGTTTTAGATTCCGAACCTTCACTCGAGGTTTACTGTATCCCTTGGACCTCCTTATTGACGAAGAAACACAGAAATTGCATCGGAATTAAATACAAAAGGCACAATGCCGACTTATGTACAAGAAGACTGACTCTTCTTACTGACTATGTTTTGAACCATTCCTGTGACACTAGTTATAGACTCTGATGCTTCACTTCAGGTTTACTGTATCCCTTGGACCTTCATATTGAAGATGAGACACAGAAATTGCATCGGAATTAAATAAAAAAGGCACAATGCCGACTTAATTACAAGAAGACTGACCCTACTTACTGTCTATGCTTTGAACCATTCCTGTGACACTAGTAATTGAATCCGATGCTTCACTCCAGGTTTACTATATCCCTTGCACCTTCTTATTGACGATGAAACACAGAAATTGCATAGGAATTATACAGAAAAGGCACAATGCCGACTTAAGTACAAGAAGACTGTCTCTTCCTACTGTCTATGTTTTGAACCATTCCTGTGACACTAGTTATAGATTCCGATGCTTCACTTCAGGTTTACTGTATCCCTCGGACCTTCTTATTGACGATGAAACACAGAAATTGCATCGGAATTAAATACAAAAGGCACAATGCCGACTTAAGTACAAGAAGACCGACTCTTCCCACTGTCTATGCTTTGAGCCATTCCTGTTACAGTAGTTATAGATTCCGATGCTTCACTTCAGGTTTACTGTATCCCTTGGACCTTCTTATTGACGATGAAACACAGAAATTGCATCGGAATTAAATACAAAAGGCACAATGCCGACTTATGTACAAGAAGACTGACTCTTCTGACTGACTATGTTTTGAACCATTCCTGTGACACTAGTTATAGACTCTGATGCTTCACTTCAGGTTTACTGTATCCCTTGGACCTTCATATTGAAGATGAAACACAGAAATTGCATCGGAATTAAATACAAAAGGCACAATGCCGACTTAAGTACAAGAATACTGACTCTTCTTACTGTCTACGTTTTGAACCATCCCTGTGACACTAGTTATAGATTCCAATGCTTAACTTCAGGTTTACTGTATCCCATGGACCTTCTTATTGACGATGAAACACAGAAATTGCATCGGAATTAAATACAAAGGGCACAATGCCGACATTAGTACAAGAAGACTGACCCATCTTACTCACTATGTTTTGATTTATTCCTGTGACACTAGTTATATTTCCGATGCTTCACTCCAGGTTTACTGTATCCCTTGGACCTTCTTATTGACGATGAAACACAGAAATTGCATCGGAATTAAATACTAAAGGCACAATGCCGACGTTAGTACAAGAAGACTGACCCTTCTTACTCACTATGTTTTGATTCATTCCTGTGACACTAGTTATAGATTCCGATGCTTCACTCCAGGTTTACTGTATCCCTTGGACCTCCTTACTGACGAAGAAACACAGAAATTGCATCGGAATTAAATACAAATGGCACAATGCCGACTGAAGCACAAGAAGACTGACTCTTCTTACTGACTATGCTCTGAACCATTCCTGTGACACTAGTTATAGATTCCGGTGTTTCACTTCAGGTTTACTGTATCCCTTGGACCTTCTTATTGACGATGAAACACAGAAATTGCATCGGAATTAAATACAAAAGGCAAAATGCCGCCTTAAGTACAGGTATACTGACTCTTCTTACTGTTTATGATTTCAACCATCCCTGTGTCACTAGGTATAGATTCCGATGCTTCACTCCAGGTTCACTGTATCCCTTGGACCTTCTTATTGACGATGAAACACAGATCTTGCATCGGAATTAAATACAAAAGGCACAATGCCGACTTGAGTACAAGAAGACTGACTCTTCTTACCGACTATGTTTTGAACCATTCCTGTGACACTAGTTATAGATTCCGATGCTTGACTTCAGATTTACTGTATCCCTCTGACCTTATTAACGATGAAACACAGAAATTGCATCTGAATTAAATACTAAAGGCACAATGCCGACTTAAGTACATGAAGACTGACTCTTCCCACTGTCTACGCTTTGAACCATTCCTGTGACACTAGTTATAGATTCCGGTGCTTCACTTCAGGTTTACTGTATCCCTCAGACCTTCTGATTGGCGATGAACCACATAAATTGCATCGGAATTAAATACAAAAGGCACAATGCCGACTTAAGTACAAGAGTACTGACTCTTCTTACTGTCTATGCTTTGATCCATTCCTGTGACACTAGTTATAGACTCTGATGCTTCACTTCAAGTTTACTGTATCCTTTGGACTTTGTTATTGATGATGAAACACAGAAATAGCATCGGAAGTAAATACAAAAGGCACAATGCCGACTTAAGTACAAGAAGACTGACTCTTCCCACTGTCTATGCTTTGAACCATTCCTGTTACACTAGTTATAGATTCCGATGCTTCACTTCAGGTTTACTGTATCCCTTGGACCTTCTTATTGACGATGAAACACAGAAATTGCATCGGAATTAAATACAAAAGTCACAATGCCGACTTTAGTACAAGAAGACTGACTCTTCTTACTGACTATGTTTGATTCATTCCTGTGACACTAGTTATAGTTTCCGATGCTTCACTCCACGTTTACTGTATCCCTTGGACCTTCTTATTGACGATGAAACACAGAAATTGCATCGGAATTAAATACAAAAGGCACAATGCCGATTTAAGTACAAGAAGACTGACCTTTCTTACTGACTATGTTTTGAACTATTTCTGTGACACTAGTTATAGATTCCGATGCTTCACTCCCGGTTTACTGTATCCCTTGGACCTTCTTATTGACGATGAAACACGAAAATAGCATCGGAATTAAATACAAAATCCAAATTGCCGACTTAAGTACAAGAAGACTGACTCTTCATACTAACTATCTTTTGAACAATTCCTGTGACACTAGTTATAGATTCCGATGCTTCACTCGAGGTTTACTGTATCCCGTGGACCTCCATATTGACGAAGAAACACAGAAATTGCATCGGAATTAAATACAAAATGCAAAATGCCGACTTCAGTACAAGAATACTGACTCTTCCTACTGTCTATGATTTCAACCATCTCTGTGTCACTAGGTATAGATTCCGATGCTTCACTCCAGGTTTACTGTATCCCTTATACCTTCTTATTGACGATGAAACACAGATCTTGCATCGGAAGTAAGTACAAAAGGCACAAAGCCGACTTAAGCACAAGAAGACTGACTCTTCTTACTGACTATGTTTTGAACCATTCCTGTGACACTAGATATAGATTCCGATGCTTGACTTCAGATTTACTGTATCCCTTTGACCTTCTTCTTAATAACGATGAAACACAGAAATTGCATCGGAATTAAATACTAAAGGCAAATGCCGAATTAAGTACAAGAAGACTGACTCTTCTTACTGTCGATGTTTTGAACCATTCCTGTGACAGTAGTTACAGATTCCGATGCTTCACTCCAGGTTTACTGTATCCCTTGAACCTTCTTATTGACGATGAAACACAGAAATTCATCGGAATTAAACAAAAAAGGCACAATGCCGACTTAAGTACAAGAAGACTGACCCTACTTACTGTCTATGTTTTCAACCATTCCTGTGACACTACTTATAGATTACGATGCTTCACTCCAGGTTTACTATATCCCTTGGACCTTCTTATTGACGATGAAACACAGAAATTGCATAGGAATTAAATAGAAAAGGCACAATGCCGACTTAAGTACAAGAAGACTGTCTCTTCCTACTGTCTATGCTTTGAACCATTCCTGTGACACTAGTTATAGATTCCGATGCTACACTTCGGGTTTACTGTATCTCTCTGAACTTTTGATTGACGATGAAACATAGAAATAGCATCGGAATTAAATACAAAAGGCACAATGCCGACTTAAGTACAAGAAAACTGACTCTTCCCACTGTCTATGCTTTGAACCATTCCTGTTACACTAGTTATAGATTCCGATGCTTCACTTCAGGTTTACTGTATCCCTTGGACCTTCTTATTGACGATGAAACACAGAAATTGCATCGGAATTAAATACAAAAGGCACAATGCCGACTTATGTACAAGAAGACTGACTCATCTTACTGACTATGTTTTGAACCATTCCTGTGACACTAGTTATAGACTCTGATGCTTCGCTTAAGTTTTACTGTATCCCTTGGACCTTCATATTGAAGATGAAACACAGAAATTGCATCGTAATTAAATACAAAAGGCACAATGCCGACTTAAGTACAAGAAGACTGACTCCTCTTATTGATTATGTTTGAACCATTTCTGTGACACTAGTTATAGATTCCGATGCTTCACTCCCGGTTTACTGTATCCCTTGTACCTTCTTATTGATGATGAAACACAAAAATAGCATCGGAATTAAATACAAAAGGCACAATGCCGACTTACGTATAAGAAGACTGACTCTTCTTACTGACTATGATTTGAACCATTCCTGTGACGCTAGTTATAGATTCCGATGCTTCACTCCTGGTTTACTGTATCCCTTGGACCTCCTTATTGACGAAGAAATACAGAAATTGCTTCGGAATTTAATACAAAAGGCACAATGCCGACTTAAGTACAAAAAGACTGACTCTTCTTACTGACTATGTTTCGAACCATTCCTGTGACACTAGTTATGGATTCCGGTGCTTCACTTCAGGTTTACTGCATCCCTTGGACCTTCTTATTGACGATGAAACACAGAAATTGCATCGCAATTATATACAAAAAGCACAATGCCGACTTAAGTACAAGAAGACTGACTCTTCCATCTTTCTAAGCTTTGAACCATTCCTGTTACACTAGTTACAGATTCCGATTCTTCACTTCTGTTTACTGTATCCCTTGGACGTTCTTATTGACGATGAAACACAGAAATTGCATTGGAATTAAATACAAAAGGCACAATGCCGACTTATGTACAAGAAGACTGATTCTTCTTACTGACTATGTTTTGAACCATTCCTGTGACACTAGTTATAGATTCCGATGCTTCACTTCAGGTTTACTGTATCCCTCTGACCTTATTGACGATGAAACACAGAAATTGCATCGGAATCAAATACAAAAGGCACAATGCCGGATTAAGTACAGGAATACTGTCACTTCTTACTGTCTATGCTTTGAACCATTCATGTGACACTAGTTATAGATTCCGATGCTTCACTTCAGGTTTACTGTATCCCTTGGACCTTCTTATTGACGATGAAACACAGAAATTGCATCGGAATTAAATACAAAAGTCACAATGCCGACTTTAGTACAAGAAGACTGACTCTTCTTACTGACTATGATTGATTCATTCCTGTGATACTAGTTATAGTTTCCGATGCTTCACTCCACGTTTACTGTATCCCTTGGACCTTCTTATTGACGATGAAACACAGAAATTGCATCGGAATTAAATACAAAAGGCACAATGCCGATTTAAGTACAAGAAGACTGACCTTTCTTACTGACTATGTTTTGAACTATTTCTGTGACACTAGTTATAGATTCCGATGCTTCACTCCCGGTTTACTGTATCCCTTGGACCTTCTTATTGACGATGAAACACGAAAATAGCATCGGAATTAAATACAAAATCCAAATTGCCGACTTAAGTACAAGAAGACTGACTCTTCATACTAACTATCTTTTGAACAATTCCTGTGACACTAGTTATAGATTCCGATGCTTCACTCCAGGTTTACTGTATCCCGTGGACCTCCAAATTGACGAAGAAACACAGAAATTGCATCGGAATTAAATACAAAATGCAAAATGCCGACTTCAGTACAAGAATACTGACTCTTCCTACTGTCTATGATTTCAACCATCTCTGTGTCACTAGGTATAGATTCCGATGCTTCACTCTAGGTTTACTGTATCCCTTATACCTTCTTATTGACGATGAAACACAGATCTTGCATCGGAAGTAAGTACAAAAGGCACAAAGCCGACTTAAGCACAAGAAGACTGACTCTTCTTACTGACTATGTTTTGAAACATTCCTGTGACACTAGATATAGATTCCGATGCTTGACTTCAGATTTACTGTATCCCTTTGACCTTCTTATTAACGATGAAACACAGAAATTGCATCGGAATTAAATACTAAAGGCAAATGCCGAATTAAGTACAAGAAGACTGACTCTTCTTACTGTCGATGTTTTGAACCATTCCTGTGACAGTAGTTACAGATTCCGATGCTTCACTCCAGGTTTACTGTATCCCTTGAACCTTCTTATTGACGATGAAACACAGAAATTCATCGGAATTAAACAAAAAAGGCACAATGCCGACTTAAGTACAAGAAGACTGACCCTACTTACTGTCTATGTTTTCAACCATTCCTGTGACACTACTTATAGATTACGATGCTTCACTCCAGGTTTACTATATCCCTTGGACCTTCTTATTGACGATGAAACACAGAAATTGCATAGGAATTAAATAGAAAAGGCACAATGCCGACTTAAGTACAAGAAGACTGTCTCTTCCTACTGTCTATGCTTTGAACCATTCCTGTGACACTAGTTATAGATTCCGATGCTTCACTTCGGGTTTACTGTATCTCTCTGAACTTTTGATTGACGATGAAACATAGAAATAGCATCGGAATTAAATACAAAAGGCACAATGCCGACTTAAGTACAAGAAAACTGACTCTTCCCACTGTCTATGCTTTGAACCATTCCTGTTACACTAGTTATAGATTCCGATGCTTCACTTCAGGTTTACTGTATCCCTTGGACCTTCTTATTGACGATGAAACACAGAAATTGCATCGGAATTAAATACAAAAGGCACAATGCCGACTTATGTACAAGAAGACTGACTCATCTTACTGACTATGTTTTGAACCATTCCTGTGACACTAGTTATAGACTCTGATGCTTCGCTTAAGTTTTACTGTATCCCTTGGACCTTCATATTGAAGATGAAACACAGAAATTGCATCGGAATTAAATACAAAAGGCACAATGCCGACTTAAGTACAAGAAGACTGACTCCTCTTATTGATTATGTTTGAACCATTTCTGTGACACTAGTTATAGATTCCGATGCTTCACTCCCGGTTTACTGTATCCCTTGTACCTTCTTATTGATGATGAAACACAAAAATAGCATCGGAATTAAATACAAAAGGCACAATGCCGACTTACGTATAAGAAGACTGACTCTTCTTACTGACTATGATTTGAACCATTCCTGTGACGCTAGTTATAGATTCCGATGCTTCACTCCTGGTTTACTGTATCCCTTGGACCTCCTTATTGACGAAGAAATACAGAAATTGCTTCGGAATTTAATACAAAAGGCACAATGCCGACTTAAGTACAAAAAGACTGACTCTTCTTACTGACTATGTTTCGAACCATTCCTGTGACACTAGTTATGGATTCCGGTGCTTCACTTCAGGTTTACTGCATCCCTTGGACCTTCTTATTGACGATGAAACACAGAAATTGCATCGCAATTATATACAAAAAGCACAATGCCGACTTAAGTACAAGAAGACTGACTCTTCCATCTTTCTAAGCTTTGAACCATTCCTGTTACACTAGTTACAGATTCCGATTCTTCACTTCTGTTTACTGTATCCCTTGGACGTTCTTATTGACGATGAAACACAGAAATTGCATTGGAATTAAATACAAAAGGCACAATGCCGACTTATGTACAAGAAGACTGATTCTTCTTACTGACTATGTTTTGAACCATTCCTGTGACACTAGTTATAGATTCCGATGCCTCACTTCAGGTTTACTGTATCCCTCTGACCTTATTGACGATGAAACACAGAAATTGCATCGGAATCAAATACAAAAGGCAAAATGCCGGATTAAGTACAGGAATACTGTCACTTCTTACTGTCTATGCTTTGAACCATTCATGTGACACTAGTTATAGATTCCGATGCTTCACTCCAGGATTACTGTATCCCTTGGACCTTCTTATTGACGATGAAACACAGAAATTGCTTCAGAATTAAATACAAAAGGCACAATGGCGATTTAAGTACAAGAAGACTGACTCTTCTTACTGTCTATGATTTGAACCATCCCTGTGTCACTAGTTATAGATTCCGATGCTTCACTCCAGGTTTACTGTATCCCTTGCACCTTGTTATTGACGATGAAACACAGAAATTGCATCGGAATTAAAAACAAAAGCCACAATGCCGACTTAAGTACAAGAAGACTGATTCTTCTTACTGACTATGTTTGAACCATTCCTGTGACACAAGTTATAGATTCCGATGCTTCACTTCAGGTTTAGTGTATCCCTTGGACCTTCGTATTGACGATGAAACACAGAAATGGCATCGGAATTAAATACAAAAGGCACAATGCCGACTTATGTACAAGAAGACTGACTCTTCTTACTGACTATGTTTTGAGCCATTCCTGTGACACTAGTTATAGACTCTGATGCTTCACTTCAGGTTTACTGTATCCCTTGGACCTTCATATTGAAGATGAAACACAGAAATTGCATCGGAATTAAATACAAAAGGCACAATGCCGACTTAAGTACAAGAAGACTGACTTTTCTTACTGACTATGTTTGATTCATTCCTGTGACACTAGTTATAGTTTCCGATGCTTCACTCCACGTTTACTGTATCCCTTGGACCTTCTTATTGACGATGAAACACAGAAATTGCATCGGAATTAAATACAAAAGGCACAATGCCGATTTAAGTACAAGAGGACTGACCTTTCTTACTGACTATGTTTTGAACTTTTTCTGTGACAGTAGTTATAGATTCCGATGCTTCACTCCCGGTTTACTGTATCCCTTGGACCTTCGTATTGACGATGAAACACGAAAATGGCATCGGAACTAAATACAAAAGGCAAATAGCCGACTTAAGTACAAGAAGACTGACTCTTCATACTAACTATGTTTTGAACCATTCCGGTGACACTAGTTATAGATTCCGATGCTTCACTCCAGGTTTACTGTATCCCTTGGACCTCCATATGACGAAGAAACACAGAAATTGCATCGGAATTAAATACAAAAGGCAAAATGCCGACTTCAGTACAAGAATACTGACCCTTCTTACTGTCTATGATTTCAACCATCCCTGTGTCACTAGGTATAGATTCCGATGCTTCACTCCAGGTTTACTGTTCCCTTATACCTTCTTATTGACGGTGAAACACAGATCTTGCATCGGAATTAAGTACAAAAGGCACAAAGCCGACTTAAGCACAAGAATGACTCTTCTTACTGACTATGTTTTGAACCATTCCTGTGACACTACTTATAGATTACGATGCTTCACTCCAGGTTGACTATATCCCTTGGACCTTCTTATTGACGATGAAACACAGAAATTGCATAGGAATTAAATAGAAAAGGCACAATGCCGACCTAAGTACAAGAAGACTGACTCTTCTTACTGACTATGTTTCGAACCATTCCTGTGACACTAGTTATAGATTCCGGTGCTTCACTTCAGGTTTACTGCATCCCTTGGACCTTCTTATTGATGATGAAACACAGAAATTGCATCGGAATTAAAGACAAAAGGCACAATGCCGACTTTAGTACAAGAATACTGACTCTTCTTGCTGTCTATGTTTTGAACCATCCCTGTGTCACTAGTTACAGATTCCGATGCTTCACTCCAGGTTTACTGTATCACTTGGACCTTCTTATTGACGATGAAACAAAGAACTTGCATCGGAATAAAATACAAAAGGCACAATGCCGACTTAAGTACAAGAAAACTGACTCTTCTTACTGACTATGTTTTGAACCATTCCTGTGACTTCAGATTTACTGTATCCCTCTGACCTTCTTATTGACGATGAAACACAGAAATTGCATCGGAATCAAATACAAAAGGCACAATGCCGGATTAAGTACAGGAATACTTTCACTTCTTACTGTCTATGCTTTGAACCATTCATGTGACACTAGTTATAGATTCCGATGCTTCACTCCAGGATTACTGTATCCCTTGGACCTTCTTATTGACGATGAAACACAGAAATTGCATCAGAATTAAATACAAAAGGCACAATGGCGACTTAAGTACAAGAAGACCTACTCTTCTTACTGTCTATGATTTGAACCATCCCTGTGTCACTAGTTATAGATTCCGATGCTTCACTCCAGGTTTACTGTATCCCTTGCACCTTCTTATTGACGATGAAACACAGAAATTGCATCGGAATTAAAAACAAAAGCCACAATGCCGACTTAAGTACAAGAAGACTGATTCTTCTTACTGACTATGTTTGAACCATTCCTGTTTCACTAGTTATAGATTCCGATGCTTCACTTCAGGTTTAGTGTATCCCTTGGACCTTCGTATTGACGATGAAACACAGAAATGGCATCGGAATTAAATACAAAAGGCACAATGACGACTTATGTACAAGAAGACTGACTCTTCTTTCTGACTATGTTTTGAACCATTCCTGTGACACTAATTATAGACTCTGATGCTTCACTTCAGGTTTACTGTATCCCTTGTACCTTCATATTGAAGATGAAACACAGAAATTGCATCGGAATTAAATACAAAATGCAGAATGCCGACTTCAGTACAAGAAGACTGACTCTTCTTACTGACTATGCTTTGATTCATTATTGTTACACTAGTTATAGTTTCCAATGCTTCACTCCAGGATTACTGTATCCCTTGGACCTTCTTATTGACGATGAAACACAGAAATTGCATCGGAATTAAATACATAAGGCACAATGCCGATTTAAGTACAAGAAGACTGACTCTTCTTACTGACTATGTTTTGAACCATTCCTGTGACACTAGTTATAGATTCCGATGCTTGACTTCAGATTTACTGTATCCCTCTGACCTTCTTATTAACGATGAAATACAGAAAATGCATCGGAATTAAATACTAAAGGCACAATGCCGAATTAAGTACAAGAAGACTGACTCTTCTTACTGTCGATGTTTTGAACCATTCCTGTGACAGTAGTTATAGATTCCGATGCTTCACTCCAGGTTTACTGTATCCCATGGACCTTCTTATTGACGATGAAACACAGAAATTGCATCGGAATTAAATACAAAAAGCACAATGCCGACTTAAGTACAAGAATACTGACTCTTCTTACTGTCTATGTTTTGAACCATTCCTGTGTCACTAGTTACAGATTCCGATGCTTCACTCCAGGTTTACTGTATCACTTGGACCTTCTTATTGACGATGAAACACAGAACTTGCATCGGAATTAAATACAAAAGGCACAATGCCGACTTAAGTACAAGAAAACTGACTCTTCTTATTGCCTATGTTTTGAACCATTCCTGTGACTTCAGATTTACTGTATCCCTCTGACCTTCTTATTAACGATGAAACACAGAAATTGCATCGGAATTAAATACTAAAGGCACAATGCCGAATTAAGTACAAGAAGACTGACTCTTCTTAATGTCGATGTTTTGAACCATTCCTGTGACAGTAGTTATTAATTCCGATGCTTCACCCCAGGTTTACTGTATCCCTTGGACCTTCTTATTGACGATGAATCACAGAACTTGCATCGGAATTAAATAAAAAAGGCACAATGCCGACTTAAGTACATGTAGACTGACCCTACTTACTGTCTACGTTTTGAACCATTCCTGTGACACTAGTTATAGATTCCGATGCTCTACTCCAGGTTTACTATATCCATTGGACCTTCTTATTAACGATGAAACACTGAAATTGGATAGGAAATAAATAGAAAAGGCACAATACCGACTTAAGTACAAGAAGACTGTCTCTTCCTACTGTCTATGCTTTGAACCATTCCGGTGACACTAGTTATAGATTCCGATGCTTCACTTCATGTTTACTGTATCCCTCTGACCTTCTTATTGACGATGAAACACAGAAATTGCATCGGAATTAAATACAAAAGGCACAATGCCGACTTAAGTACAAGACGCCTGACTCTTCCATCTTTCTAGGCTTTGTACCATTCCTGTTACACTAGTTACAGATTCCGATGCTTCACTTCTGGTTTACTGTATCCCTTGGACGTTCTAATTGACGATGAAACACAGAAATTGCATCGGAAATAAAAACAAAAGGCACAATGCCGACTTAAGCACAAGAAGACTGATTCTTCTTACCGACTATGTTTGAACCATTCCTGTAACACTAGTTATAGATTCCGATGCTTCACTTTAGGTTTAGTGTATCCCTTGGTCCATCGTATTGACGATGAAACACAGAAATGGCATCGGAATTAAATACAAAAGGCACAATGCCGACTTATGTACAAGAAGACTGACTCTTCTTACTGACTATGTTTTGAACCATTCCTGTGACACTAGTTATAGACTCTGAAGCTTCACTTCAGGTTTACTGTATCCCTTTGACCTTCATATTGAAGATCAAACACAGAAATTGCATCGGAATTAAATACAAAAGGCACAATGCCGACTTAAGTACAAGAATACTGACTCTTCTTACTGTCTACGCTTTGAACCATCCCTGTGACACTAGCTATAGATTCCGATGCTTAACTCCAGGTTTACTGTATCCCTTGGACCCTCTTATTGACGATGAAACACAGAAATTGCATCGGAATTAAATACAAAATGCACAATACCGACTTAAGTACAAGAATATTGACTCTTCTTACTGTCTATGCTTTGAACCATTCCTGTGACACTAGTTATAGACTCTGATGCTTCACTTCAAGTTTACTGTATCCTTTGGACCTTCTTATTGAAGATGAAACACAGAAATTGCATCGGAATTAAATACAAAAGGCACAATGCCGATTTAAGTACAAGAAGACTGACTCTTCTTACTGACTATGATTTGATTCATTCCTGTTACACTAGTTATAGTTTCCGATGCATCACTCCAGGTTCACTGTATCCCTTGGACCTTCTTATTGACGATGAAACACAGAAATTGCATCGGAATTAAATACATAAGGCACAATGCCGATTTAAGTACAAGAAGACTGACTCTTCTTACTGACTATGTTTTGAACCATTCCTGTGACACTAGTTATAGATTCAGATGCTTGACTTCAGATTTACTGTATCCGTCTGACCTTCTTATTAACGATGAAACACAGAAATTGCAACGGAATTAAATACTAAAGGCACAATGCCGAATTAAGTACAAGAAGATTGACTCTTCTTACTGTCGATGTTTTGAACCATTCCTGTGATAGTAGTTATAGATTCCGATGCTTCACTCCAGGTTTACTGTATCCCTTGGACCTTCTTATGGACGATGAAACACAGAAATTGCATAGGAATTAAGTAGAAAAGGCACAATGCCGACATTAGTACAAGAAGACTGTCTCTTCCTACTGTCTATGTTTTGAACCATTCCTGTGACACTAGTTATAGATTCCGATGCTTCACTTGAGGTTTTCTGCATCCCTCTGACCTTCTTCTTGACGATGAAACACAGAAATTGCATCGGAATTAAATACAAAAGGCACAATGCCGATTTAAGCACAAGAAGACTGACTCTTCCCACTGTCTATGCTTTGAACCCCTCCTGTTACACTAGTTATAGATTCCGGTGCTTCACTTCAGGTTTACTGTATCCCTTGGACCTTCTTATTGACGATGAAACACAGAAATTGCATCGGAATTAAATACAAAAGGCACAATGCCGACTTAAGTACAAGAAGACTGACCCTACTTACTGTCTATGTTTTGAACCATTCCTGTGACACTAGTTATTGATTCCGATGCTTCACTCCAGGTTTACTATATCCCTTGGACCTTCTTATTGACGATGAAACACAGAAATTGCATAGGAATTAAATAGAAAAGGCACAATGCCGACTTAAGTACAAGAAGACTGTCTCTTCCTACTGTCTATGTTTTGAACCATTCCTGTGACACTAGTTGTAGATTCCGATGCTTCACTTCAGGTTTACTGTATCCCTCAGACCTTCTTATTGAAGATGAAACATAGAAATTGCATCGGAATTAAATACAAAAGGCACAATGCCGACTGAAGTACAAGAAGACTGACTCTTCCCACTGTCTATGCTTTGAACCATTCCTGTTACACTAGTTATAGATTCCGATGCTTCACTTCAGGTTTACTGTATCCCTTGGACCTTCTTATTGTCGATGAAACACAGAAATTTAATCGGAATTAAATACAAAAAGCACAATGCCGACTTAAGTACAAGAAGACTGATTCTTCTTACTGACTATGTTTTGAACCATTCCTGTGACACTAGTTATAGATTCCGATGCTTCACTTCAGGTTTACTGTATCCCTCTGACCTTCTTATTGACGATGAAAAACAGAAATTGCATTGGAATCAAATACAAAAGGCACAATGCCGACTTAAGTACAAGAATACTGATTCTTCTTACTGTCTATGATTTGAACCATCCCTAACACACTAGTTATAGATTCCGGTGCTTCACTTCAGGTTTACTGTATCCCTTGGACCTTCTTATTGACGATGAAACACAGAAATTGCAACGGAATTAAATACAAAAGACACAACGGCGAATTAAGTACAAGAAGACTGACTCTTCTTACTGTCTATGATTTGAACCATCCCTAAGCCACTAGTTATAGATTCCGATGCTTCACTCCAGGTTTACTGTATCCCTTGGATCTTCTTATTGACGATGAAACACAGAAATTGCATCAGAATTAAATACAAAAGGCACAATGCCGACTTAAGTACAAGAAGACTGACCCTACTTACTGTCTACGTTTTGAACCATTCCTGTGACACTAGTTATAGATTCCGATGCTCTACTCCAGGTTTACTATATACATTGGACCTTCTTATTGACGATGAAACACAGAAATTGCATAGGAATTAAATAGAAAAGGCACAATGCCGACTTAAGTACAAGAAGACTGTCTCTTCCTACCGTCTATGCTTTGAACCATTCCTGTGACACTAGTTATAGATTCCGATGCTTCACTTCATGTTTACTGTATCCCTCTGACCTTCTTATTGACGATGAAACACAGAAATTGCATCGGAATTAAATACAAAAGGCACAATGCCGGATTAAGTACAGGAATACTGTCACTTCTTACTGTCTATGCTTTGAACCATTCATGTGACACTAGTTATAGATTCCGATGCTTCACTGCAGGATTACTGTATCCCTTGGACCTTCTTATTGACGATGAAACACAGAAATTTCATCAGAATTAAATACAAAAGGCACAATGGCAACTTAAGTTCAAGAAGACTGACTCTTCTTACTGTCTATGATTTGAACCATCCCTGTGTCACTAGTTATAGATTCCGATGCTTCACTCCAGGTTTACTGTATCCCTTGCACCTTCTTATTGACGATGAAACACAGAAATTGCATCGGAATTAAAAACAAAAGCCACAATGCCGACTTAAGTACAAGAAGACTGACTCTTCCATCTTTCTATGCTTTGGACCATTCCTGTTACACTAGTTACAGATTCCGATTCTTCACTTCTGGTTTACTGTATCCCTTGGACGTTCTTATTGACGATGAAACACAGAAATTGCATTGGAATTAAATACAAAAGGCACAATGCCGACTTATGTACAAGAAGACTGATTCTTCTTACTGACTATGTTTTAAACCATTCCTGTGACACTAGTTATAGATTCCGATGCTTCACTTCAGGTTTACTGTATCCCTCTGACCTTCTTATTGACGATGAAACACAGAAATTGCATCGGAATCAAATACAAAAGGCACAATGCCGGATTAAGTACAGGAATACTGTCACTTCTTACTGTCTATGCTTTGAACCATTCATGTGACACTAGTTATAGATTCCGATGCTTCACTGCAGGATTACTGTATCCCTTGGACCTTCTTATTGACGATGAAACACAGAAATTTCATCAGAATTAAATACAAAAGGCACAATGGCAACTTAAGTTCAAGAAGACTGACTCTTCTTACTGTCTATGATTTGAACCATCCCTGTGTCACTAGTTATAGATTCCGATGCTTCACGCCAGGTTTACTGTATCCCTTGCACCTTCTTATTGACGATGAAACACAGAAATTGCATCGGAATTAAAAACAAAAGCCACAATGCCGACTTAAGTACAAGAAGACTGATTCATCTTACTGACTATGTTTGAACCATTCCTGTGACACTAGTTATAGATTCCGATGCTTCACTTCAGGTTTAGTGTATCCCTTGGACCTTCGTATTGACGATGAAACACAGAAATGGCATCGGAACTAAATACAAAACGCACAATGCCGACTTATGTACAAGAAGACTAACTCTTCTTACTGACTATGTTTTGAACCATTCCTGTGACACTAGTTATAGACTCTGATGCTTCACTTCAGGTTTACTGTATCCCTTGGACCTTCATATTGAAGATGAAACACAGAAATTGCATCGGAATTAAATACAAAAGGCACAATGCCGACTTAAGTACAAGAATACTGACTCTTCTTACTGTCTACGCTTTGAACCATCCCTGTGACACTAGTTATAGATTCCGATGATTAACTCCAGGTTTACTGTATCCCTTGGACCCTCTTATTGACGATGAAACACAGAAATTGCATCGGAATTAAATACAAAATGCAGAATGCCGACTATAGTACAAGAAGACTGACCCTTCTTACTGACTATGATTTGATTCATTCCTGTTACACTAGTTATAGTTTCCGATGCTTCTCTCCAGGTTTACTGTATCCCTTGGACCTTCTTATTGACGATGAAACACAGAAATTGCATCGGAATTAAATACATAAGGCACAATGCCGATTTAAGTACAAGAAGACTGACTCTTCTTACTGACTATGTTTTGAACCATTCCTGTGACACTAGTTATAGATTCCGATGCTTGACTTCAGATTTACTGTATCCCTCTGACCTTCTTATTAACGATGAAATACAGAAATTGCATCGGAATTAAATACTAAAGGCACAATGCCGAATTAAGTACAAGAAGACTGACTCTTCTTACTGCCTATGTTTTGAACCATTCCTGTGACTTCAGATTTACTGTATCCCTCTGACCTTCTTATTAACGATGAAACACAGAAATTGCATCGGAATTAAATACTAAAGGCACAATGCCGAATTAAGTACAAGAAGACTGACTCTTCTTAATGTCGATGTTTTGAACCATTCCTGTGACAGTAGTTATTAATTCCGATGCTTCACCCCAGGTTTACTGTATCCCTTGGACCTTCTTATTGACGATGAATCACAGAACTTGCATCGGAATTAAATAAAAAAGGCACAATGCCAACTTAAGTACAAGAAGACTGACCCTACTTACTGTCTACGTTTTGAACCATTCCTGTGGCACTAGTTATAGATTCCGATGCTCTACTCCAGGTTTACTATATCCATTGGACCTTCTTATTGACGATGAAACACAGAAATTGTATCGGAATTAAAAACAAAAGGCACAATGCCGACTTAAGTACAAGAAGACTGATTCTTCTTACCGACTATGTTTGAACCATTCCTGTGACACTAGTTATAGATTCCGATGCTTCACTTCAGGTTTAGTGTATCCCTTGGACCTTCGTATTGACGATGAAACACAGAAATGGCATCGGAATTAAATACAAAAGGCACAATGCCGACTTATGTACAAGAAGACTGACTCTTCTTGCTGACTATGTTTTGAACCATTCCTGTGACACTAGTTATAGATTCCGATGCTTCACTTCAGGTTTAGTGTATCCCTTGGACCTTCGTATTGACGATGAAACACAGAAATGGCATCGGAATTAAATACAAAAGGCACAATGTCGACTGATCTACAAGAAGACTGACCCTTCTTACTGACTATGTTTTGAACCAATCCTGTGACACTAGTTATAGACTCTGATGCTTCACTTCAGGTTTACTGTATCCCTTGGAACTTCATATTGAAGATGAAACACAGAAATTGCATCGGAATTAAATACAGAAGGCACAATGCCGACTTAAGTACAAGAATACTGACTCTTCTTACTGTCTACGCTTTGAACCATCCCTGTGACACTAGTTATAGATTCCGATGATTAACTCCAGGTTTACTGTTTCCCTTGGACCCTCTTATTGACGATGAAACACAGAAATTGCATCGGAATTAAATACAAATTGCAGAATGCCGACTTTAGTACAAGAAGACTGACTCTACTTACTGACCATGCTTTGATTCATTCCTGTTACACTAGTTATAGTTTCCGATGCTTCACTGCAGGTTTACTGTATCCCTTGGACCTTCTTATTGACGATTTAACACAGCAATTGAATCGGAATTAAATACATAAGGCACAATGCCGATTTAAGTACAAGAAGACTGACTCTTCTTACTGACTATGTTTTGAACCATTCCTGTGACACTAGTTATAGATTCCGATGCTTGACTTCAGATTTACTGTATCCCTCTGACCTTCTTATTAACGATGAAATACAGAAATTGCATCGGAATTAAATACTAAAGGCACAATGCCGAATTAAGTACAAGAAGACTGACTCTTCTTACTGTCGATGTTTTGAACCATTCCTGTGACAGTAGTTATAGATTCCGATGCTTCACTCTAGGTTTACTGTATCCCTTGGACCTTCTTATTGACGATGAAACACAGAAATTGCATCGGAATTAAATACCAAAGGCACAATGCCGACTTAAGTACAAGAAGACTGACCCTACTTACTGTCTATGTTTTGAACCATTCCTGTGACACTAGTTATTGATTCCGATGCTTCACTCCAGGTTTACTATATCCCTTGGACCTTCTTATTGACGATGAAACACAGAAATTGCATAGGAATTAAATAGAAAAGGCACAATGCCGACTTAAGTACAAGAAGACTGTCTCTTCCTACTGTCTATGTTTTGAACCATTCCTGTGACACTAGTTGTAGATTCCGATGCTTCACTTCAGGTTTACTGTATCCCTCAGACCTTCTTATTGAAGATGAAACATAGAAATTGCATCGGAATTAAATACAAAAGGCACAATGCCGACTGAAGTACAAGAAGACTGACTCTTCCCACTGTCTATGCTTTGAACCATTCCTGTTACACTAGTTATAGATTCCGATGCTTCACTTCAGGTTTACTGTATCCCTTGGACCTTCTTATTGTCGATGAAACACAGAAATTTAATCGGAATTAAATACAAAAAGCACAATGCCGACTTAAGTACAAGAAGACTGATTCTTCTTACTGACTATGTTTTGAACCATTCCTGTGACACTAGTTATAGATTCCGATGCTTCACTTCAGGTTTACTGTATCCCTCTGACCTTCTTATTGACGATGAAAAACAGAAATTGCATTGGAATCAAATACAAAAGGCACAATGCCGACTTAAGTACAAGAATACTGATTCTTCTTACTGTCTATGATTTGAACCATCCCTAACACACTAGTTATAGATTCCGGTGCTTCACTTCAGGTTTACTGTATCCCTTGGACCTTCTTATTGACGATGAAACACAGAAATTGCAACGGAATTAAATACAAAAGACACAACGGCGAATTAAGTACAAGAAGACTGACTCTTCTTACTGTCTATGATTTGAACCATCCCTAAGCCACTAGTTATAGATTCCGATGCTTCACTCCAGGTTTACTGTATCCCTTGGATCTTCTTATTGACGATGAAACACAGAAATTGCATCAGAATTAAATACAAAAGGCACAATGCCGACTTAAGTACAAGAAGACTGACCCTACTTACTGTCTACGTTTTGAACCATTCCTGTGACACTAGTTATAGATTCCGATGCTCTACTCCAGGTTTACTATATACATTGGACCTTCTTATTGACGATGAAACACAGAAATTGCATAGGAATTAAATAGAAAAGGCACAATGCCGACTTAAGTACAAGAAGACTGTCTCTTCCTACCGTCTATGCTTTGAACCATTCCTGTGACACTAGTTATAGATTCCGATGCTTCACTTCATGTTTACTGTATCCCTCTGACCTTCTTATTGACGATGAAACACAGAAATTGCATCGGAATTAAATACAAAAGGCACAATGCCGGATTAAGTACAGGAATACTGTCACTTCTTACTGTCTATGCTTTGAACCATTCATGTGACACTAGTTATAGATTCCGATGCTTCACTGCAGGATTACTGTATCCCTTGGACCTTCTTATTGACGATGAAACACAGAAATTTCATCAGAATTAAATACAAAAGGCACAATGGCAACTTAAGTTCAAGAAGACTGACTCTTCTTACTGTCTATGATTTGAACCATCCCTGTGTCACTAGTTATAGATTCCGATGCTTCACTCCAGGTTTACTGTATCCCTTGCACCTTCTTATTGACGATGAAACACAGAAATTGCATCGGAATTAAAAACAAAAGCCACAATGCCGACTTAAGTACAAGAAGACTGACTCTTCCATCTTTCTATGCTTTGGACCATTCCTGTTACACTAGTTACAGATTCCGATTCTTCACTTCTGGTTTACTGTATCCCTTGGACGTTCTTATTGACGATGAAACACAGAAATTGCATTGGAATTAAATACAAAAGGCACAATGCCGACTTATGTACAAGAAGACTGATTCTTCTTACTGACTATGTTTTAAACCATTCCTGTGACACTAGTTATAGATTCCGATGCTTCACTTCAGGTTTACTGTATCCCTCTGACCTTCTTATTGACGATGAAACACAGAAATTGCATCGGAATCAAATACAAAAGGCACAATGCCGGATTAAGTACAGGAATACTGTCACTTCTTACTGTCTATGCTTTGAACCATTCATGTGACACTAGTTATAGATTCCGATGCTTCACTGCAGGATTACTGTATCCCTTGGACCTTCTTATTGACGATGAAACACAGAAATTTCATCAGAATTAAATACAAAAGGCACAATGGCAACTTAAGTTCAAGAAGACTGACTCTTCTTACTGTCTATGATTTGAACCATCCCTGTGTCACTAGTTATAGATTCCGATGCTTCACGCCAGGTTTACTGTATCCCTTGCACCTTCTTATTGACGATGAAACACAGAAATTGCATCGGAATTAAAAACAAAAGCCACAATGCCGACTTAAGTACAAGAAGACTGATTCATCTTACTGACTATGTTTGAACCATTCCTGTGACACTAGTTATAGATTCCGATGCTTCACTTCAGGTTTAGTGTATCCCTTGGACCTTCGTATTGACGATGAAACACAGAAATGGCATCGGAACTAAATACAAAACGCACAATGCCGACTTATGTACAAGAAGACTAACTCTTCTTACTGACTATGTTTTGAACCATTCCTGTGACACTAGTTATAGACTCTGATGCTTCACTTCAGGTTTACTGTATCCCTTGGACCTTCATATTGAAGATGAAACACAGAAATTGCATCGGAATTAAATACAAAAGGCACAATGCCGACTTAAGTACAAGAATACTGACTCTTCTTACTGTCTACGCTTTGAACCATCCCTGTGACACTAGTTATAGATTCCGATGATTAACTCCAGGTTTACTGTATCCCTTGGACCCTCTTATTGACGATGAAACACAGAAATTGCATCGGAATTAAATACAAAATGCAGAATGCCGACTATAGTACAAGAAGACTGACCCTTCTTACTGACTATGATTTGATTCATTCCTGTTACACTAGTTATAGTTTCCGATGCTTCTCTCCAGGTTTACTGTATCCCTTGGACCTTCTTATTGACGATGAAACACAGAAATTGCATCGGAATTAAATACATAAGGCACAATGCCGATTTAAGTACAAGAAGACTGACTCTTCTTACTGACTATGTTTTGAACCATTCCTGTGACACTAGTTATAGATTCCGATGCTTGACTTCAGATTTACTGTATCCCTCTGACCTTCTTATTAACGATGAAATACAGAAATTGCATCGGAATTAAATACTAAAGGCACAATGCCGAATTAAGTACAAGAAGACTGACTCTTCTTACTGCCTATGTTTTGAACCATTCCTGTGACTTCAGATTTACTGTATCCCTCTGACCTTCTTATTAACGATGAAACACAGAAATTGCATCGGAATTAAATACTAAAGGCACAATGCCGAATTAAGTACAAGAAGACTGACTCTTCTTAATGTCGATGTTTTGAACCATTCCTGTGACAGTAGTTATTAATTCCGATGCTTCACCCCAGGTTTACTGTATCCCTTGGACCTTCTTATTGACGATGAATCACAGAACTTGCATCGGAATTAAATAAAAAATGCACAATGCCAACTTAAGTACAAGAAGACTGACCCTACTTACTGTCTACGTTTTGAACCATTCCTGTGGCACTAGTTATAGATTCCGATGCTCTACTCCAGGTTTACTATATCCATTGGACCTTCTTATTGACGATGAAACACAGAAATTGTATCGGAATTAAAAACAAAAGGCACAATGCCGACTTAAGTACAAGAAGACTGATTCTTCTTACCGACTATGTTTGAACCATTCCTGTGACACTAGTTATAGATTCCGATGCTTCACTTCAGGTTTAGTGTATCCCTTGGACCTTCGTATTGACGATGAAACACAGAAATGGCATCGGAATTAAATACAAAAGGCACAATGCCGACTTATGTACAAGAAGACTGACTCTTCTTGCTGACTATGTTTTGAACCATTCCTGTGACACTAGTTATAGATTCCGATGCTTCACTTCAGGTTTAGTGTATCCCTTGGACCTTCGTATTGACGATGAAACACAGAAATGGCATCGGAATTAAATACAAAAGGCACAATGTCGACTGATCTACAAGAAGACTGACCCTTCTTACTGACTATGTTTTGAACCAATCCTGTGACACTAGTTATAGACTCTGATGCTTCACTTCAGGTTTACTGTATCCCTTGGAACTTCATATTGAAGATGAAACACAGAAATTGCATCGGAATTAAATACAGAAGGCACAATGCCGACTTAAGTACAAGAATACTGACTCTTCTTACTGTCTACGCTTTGAACCATCCCTGTGACACTAGTTATAGATTCCGATGATTAACTCCAGGTTTACTGTTTCCCTTGGACCCTCTTATTGACGATGAAACACAGAAATTGCATCGGAATTAAATACAAATTGCAGAATGCCGACTTTAGTACAAGAAGACTGACTCTACTTACTGACCATGCTTTGATTCATTCCTGTTACACTAGTTATAGTTTCCGATGCTTCACTGCAGGTTTACTGTATCCCTTGGACCTTCTTATTGACGATTTAACACAGCAATTGAATCGGAATTAAATACATAAGGCACAATGCCGATTTAAGTACAAGAAGACTGACTCTTCTTACTGACTATGTTTTGAACCATTCCTGTGACACTAGTTATAGATTCCGATGCTTGACTTCAGATTTACTGTATCCCTCTGACCTTCTTATTAACGATGAAATACAGAAATTGCATCGGAATTAAATACTAAAGGCACAATGCCGAATTAAGTACAAGAAGACTGACTCTTCTTACTGTCGATGTTTTGAACCATTCCTGTGACAGTAGTTATAGATTCCGATGCTTCACTCTAGGTTTACTGTATCCCTTGGACCTTCTTATTGACGATGAAACACAGAAATTGCATCGGAATTAAATACCAAAGGCACAATGCCGACTTAAGTACAAGAATACTGACTCTACTTACTGTCTATGTTTTGAACCATCGCTGTGTCACTAGTTACAGATTCCGATGCTTCACTCCAGGTTTACTGTATCACTTGGACCTTCTTATTGACGATGAAACACAGAACTTGCATCGGAATTAAATACAAAATGCACAATGCCGACTTAAGTACAAGATAACTGACTCTTCTTACTGCCTATGTTTTGAACCATTCCTGTGACTTCAGATTTATTGTATCCCTCTGACCTTCTTATTAACGATGAAACACAGAAATTGCATCGGAATTAAATACTAAAGGCACAATGCCGAATTAAGTACAAGAAGACTGACTCTTCTTAATGTCGATGTTTTGAACCATTCCTGTGACAGTAGTTATTAATTCCGATGCTTCACCCCAGGTTTACTGTATCCCTTGGACCTTCTTATTGACGATGAATCACAGAACTTGCATCGGAATTAAATAAAAAAGGCACAATGCCAACTTAAGTACAAGTAGACTGACCCTACTTACTGTCTACGTTTTGAACCTTTCCTGTGACACTAGTTATAGATTCCGATGCTCTACTCCAGGTTTACTATATCCATTGGACCTTCTTATTGACGATGAAACACAGAAATTGGATAGGAATTAAATAGAAAAGGCACAATGCCGACTTAAGTACAAGATGACTGTCTCTTCCTACTGACTATGCTTTGAACCATTCCTGTGACACTAGTTATAGATTCCGATGCTTCACTTCATGTTTACTGTATCCCTCTGACCTTCTTATTGACAATGAAACACAGAAATTGCATCGGAATTAAATACAAAAGGCACAATGCCGACTTCAGTACAAGAAGACTGACTCTTCCATCTTTCTATGCTTTGAACCATTCCTGTTACACTAGTTACAGATTCCGATGCTTCACATCTGGTTTACTGTATCCCTTGGACGTTCTTATTGACGAACAAACACAGAAATTGCATCGGAATTAAATACAAAAGGCCCAATGCCGACTTATGTACAAGAAGACTGATTCTTCTTACTGACTTTGTTTTGAACCATTTCTGTGACACTAGTTATAGATTCCGATGCTTCACTTCAGGTTTATTGTATCCCTCTGACCTTCTTATTGACGATGAAACACAAAAATTGCATCGGAATCAAATACAAAAGGCACAATGCCGGATTAAGTACAAGAATACTGTCTCTTCTTACTGTCTATGCTTTGAACCATTCATGTGACACTAGTTATAGATTCCGATGCTTCACTCCAGGATTACTGTATCCCTTGGACCTTCTTATTGACGATGAAACACAGAAATTGTATCAGAATTAAATACAAAAAGCACAATGGCGACTTACGTACAAGAAGACTGACTCTTCTTACTGTCTATGATTTGAACCATCCCTGTGTCACTAGTTATAGATTCCGCTGCTTCACTCCAGGTTTACTGTATCCCTTGCACCTTCTTATTGACGATGAAACACATAAATTGCATCGGAATTAAAAACAAAAGGCACAATGCCGAGTTAAGTAAAAGAAGCCTGATTCTTCTTACCGACTATGTTTGAACCATTCCTGTGACACTAGTTATAGATTCCGATGCTTCACTTCAGGTTTAGTGTATCCCTTCGACCTTCGTATTGACGATGAAACACAGAGATGGCATCGGAATTAAATACAAAAGGCACAATGCCGACTTATGTACAAGAAGACCGACTCTTCTTGCTGACTATGTTTTGAACCATTCCTGTGACACTAGTTATAGACTCTGATGCTTCACTTCAGGTTTACTGTATCCCTTGGACCTTCATATTGTAGATGAAACACAGAAATTGCATCGGAATTAAATACAAAAGGCACAATGCCGACTTAAGTACAAGAATACTGACTCTTCTTACTGTCTACGCTTTGAACCATCCCTGTGACACTAGTTATAGATTCCGATGCCTAACTCCAGGTTTACTGTATCCCTTGGACCCTCTTATTGACGATGAAACACAGAAATTTCATCGGAATTAAACACAAAATGCACAATGCCGACTTAAGTACAAGAATATTGACTCTTCCTACTGTCTATGTTTTGAACCATTCCTGTGACACTAGTTATAGACTCTGATGCTTCACTTCAAGTTTACTGTATCCTTTGGACCTTCTTATTGAAGATGAAACACAGAAATTGCATTTGAATTAAATACAAAAGGCACAATGCCGATTTAAGTACAAGAAGACTGACTCTTCTTACTGACTATGTTTTGAACCATTCCTGTGACACTAGTTATAGATTCCGATGCTTGACTTCAGATTTACTGTATCCCTCTGACCTTCTCATTAACGATGAAACATAGAAATTGCATCGGAATTAAATACTAAAGGCACAATGCCGAATTAAGTACAAGATGACTGACTCTTCTTACTGTCGATGTTTTGAACCATTCCTGTGACAGTAGTTATAGATTCCGATGCTTCACTCCAGGTTTACTGTATCCCATGGACTTTCTTATTGACGATGAAACACAGAAATTGCATCGGAATTAAATGCAAAAGGCACAATGGCGACTTAAGTACAAGAATATTGACTCTTCTTACTGTCTATGTTTGAACCATTCCTGTGACACTAGTTACAGACTCTGATGCTTCATTTCAAGTTTACTGTATCCTTTGGACCTTCCTATTGAAGATGAAACACAGAAATTGCATCGGAATTAAATACAAAAGGCACAATGCCGACTTAAGTACAAGAATACTGATTCTTCTTGCTGTCTATGATTTGAACCATCCCTAAGACACTAGTTATAGATTCCGATGCTTCACTCCAGGTTTACTGTATCCCACTGACCTTCTTATTGAAGATGAAACATAGAAATTGCATCGGAATTAAATACAAAAGGCACAATGCCGTCTTAAGTACAAGAAGACTGACTCTTCCCACTGTCTATGCTTTGAACCATTCCTGTTACACTAATTATAGATTCCGATGCTTCACTTCAGGTTTACTGTATCCCTTGGACCTTCTTATTGACGATGAAACACAGAAATTTCATCGGAATTAAATACAAAATGCACATTACCGACTTAAGTACAAGAAGACTGATTCTTCTTACTGACTATGTTTTGAACCATTCCTGTGACACTAGTTATAGATTCCGATGTTTCACTTCAGGTTTACTGTATCCCTCTGACCTTCTTATTGACGATGAAACACAGAAATTGCATCGGAATCAAATACAAAAGGCACAATGCCGGATTAAGTACAAGAATACTGTCTCTTCTTACTGTCTATGCTTTGAACCATTCATGTGACACTAGTTATAGATTCCGATGCTTCACTCCAGGATTACTGTATCCCTTGGACCTTCTTATTGACGATGAAACACAGAAATTGCATCAGAATTAAATACAAAAGGCACATTGGCGACTTAAGGACAAGAAGACTGACTCTTCTTACTGTCTATGATTTAAACCATCGATGTGTCACTAGTTATAGATTCCGATTCTTCACTCCAGGTTTACTGTATCCCTTGGACCTTCTTATTGACGATGAAACACAGAAATTGCATCGGAATTAAAAACAAAAGGCACAATGTCGACTTAAACACAAGAAGACTGATTCTTCTTACTGACTATGTTTGAACCATTCCTGTGACACTAGTTATAGACTCTGATGCTTCACTTCAGGTTTACTGTATCCCTTGGACCTTCATATTGAAGATGAAACACAGAAATTGCATCGGAATTAAATTCAAAAGGCACAATGCCGACTTAAGTACAAGAATACTGACTCTTCTTACTGTCTACGCTTTGAACCATCCCTGTGACACTAGTTATAGATTCCGATGCTTAACTCCAGGTTTACTGTATCCCTTGGACCGTCTTATTGACGATGAAACACAGAAATTACATCGGAATTAAATACAAAAGGCACAATGCCCACTTTAGTACAAGAAGACTGACTCTTCTTACTGACTATGATTTGATTCATTCCTGTTACACTAGTTATAGATTGCGATGTTTGACTTCAGATTTACTGAATCCCTCTGACCTTTTTATTAACGATGAAACACAAAAATTGCATCGGAGATAATATTAAAGGCACATCGCCGAATTAAGTACAAGAAGACTGACTCTTCTTACTGTCTATGTTTTGAACCATTCCTGTGACAGTAGTTGTAGATTCCGATGCTTCACTCCAGGTTTACTGTATCCCTTGCACCTTCTTATTGACGATGAAACACATAAATTGCATCGGAATTAAAAACAAAAGGCACAATGCCGAGTTAAGTAAAAGAAGCCTGATTCTTCTTACCGACTATGTTTGAACCATTCCTGTGACACTAGTAATAGATTCCGATGCTTCACTTCAGGTTTAGTGTATCCCTTCGACCTTCGTATTGACGATGAAACACAGAAATGGCATCGGAATTAAATACAAAAGGCACAATGCCGACTTATGTACAAGAAGACCGACTCTTCTTGCTGACTATGTTTTGAACCATTCCTGTGACACTAGTTATAGACTCTGATGCTTCACTTCAGGTTTACTGTATCCCTTGGACCTTCATATTGTAGATGAAACACAGAAATTGCATCGGAATTAAATACAAAAGGCACAATGCCGACTTAAGTACAAGAATACTGACTCTTCTTACTGTCTACGCTTTGAACCATCCCTGTGACACTAGTTATAGATTCCGATGCCTAACTCCAGGTTTACTGTATCCCTTGGACCCTCTTATTGACGATGAAACACAGAAATTTCATCGGAATTAAATACAAAATGCACAATGCCGACTTAAGTACAAGAATATTGACTCTTCCTACTGTCTATGTTTTGAACCATTCCTGTGACACTAGTTATAGACTCTGATGCTTCACTTCAAGTTTACTGTATCGTATGGACCTTCTTATTGAAGATGAAACACAGAAATTGCATCGGAATTAAATACAAAAGGCACAATGCCGATTTAAGTACAAGAAGACTGACTCTTCTTACTGACTATGTTTTGAACCATTTCTGTGACACTAGTTATAGATTCCGATGCTTGACTTCAGATTTACTGTATCCCTCTGACCTTCTCATTAACGATGAAACATAGAAATTGCATCGGAATTAAATACTAAAGGCACAATGCCGAATTAAGTACAAGATGACTGACTCTTCTTACTGTCGATGTTTTGAACCATTCCTGTGACAGTAGTTATAGATTCCGATGCTTCACTCCAGGTTTACTGTATCCCATGGACTTTCTTATTGACGATGAAACACAGAAATTGCATCGGAATTAAATGCAAAAGGCACAATGGCGACTTAAGTACAAGAATATTGACTCTTCTTACTGTCTATGTTTGAACCATTCCTGTGACACTAGTTACAGACTCTGATGCTTCATTTCAAGTTTACTGTATCCTTTGGACCTTCTTATTGAAGATGAAACACAGAAATTGCATCGGAATTAAATACAAAAGGCACAATGCCGACTTAAGTACAAGAATACTGATTCTTCTTGCTGTCTATGATTTGAACCATCCCTAAGACACTAGTTATAGATTCCGATGCTTCACTCCAGGTTTACTGTATCCCACTGACCTTCTTATTGAAGATGAAACATAGAAATTGCATCGGAATTAAATACAAAAGGCACAATGCCGTCTTAAGTACAAGAAGACTGACTCTTCCCACTGTCTATGCTTTGAACCATTCCTGTTACACTAATTATAGATTCCGATGCTTCACTTCAGGTTTACTGTATCCCTTGGACCTTCTTATTGACGATGAAACACAGAAATTTCATCGGAATTAAATACAAAATGCACATTACCGACTTAAGTACAAAAAGACTGATTCTTCTTACTGACTATGTTTTGAACCATTCCTGTGACACTAGTTATAGATTCCGATGTTTCACTTCAGGTTTACTGTATCCCTCTGACCTTCTTATTGACGATGAAACACAGAAATTGCATCGGAATCAAATACAAAAGGCACAATGCCGGATTAAGTACAAGAATACTGTCTCTTCTTACTGTCTATGCTTTGAACCATTCATGTGACACTAGTTATAGATTCCGATGCTTCACTCCAGGATTACTGTATCCCTTGGACCTTCTTATTGACGATGAAACACAGAAATTGCATCAGAATTAAATACAAAAGGCACATTGGCGACTTAAGGACAAGAAGACTGACTCTTCTTACTGTCTATGATTTAAACCATCGATGTGTCACTAGTTATAGATTCCGATTCTTCACTCCAGGTTTACTGTATCCCTTGGACCTTCTTATTGACGATGAAACACAGAAATTGCATCGGAATTAAAAACAAAAGGCACAATGTCGACTTAAACACAAGAAGACTGATTCTTCTTACTGACTATGTTTGAACCATTCCTGTGACACTAGTTATAGACTCTGATGCTTCACTTCAGGTTTACTGTATCCCTTGGACCTTCATATTGAAGATGAAACACAGAAATTGCATCGGAATTAAATTCAAAAGGCACAATGCCGACTTAAGTACAAGAATACTGACTCTTCTTACTGTCTACGCTTTGCACCATCCCTGTGACAGTAGTTATAGATTCCGATGCTTAACTCCAGGTTTACTGTATCCCTTGGACCGTCTTATTGACGATGAAACACAGAAATTACATCGGAATTAAATACAAAAGGCACAATGCCGACTTTAGTACAAGAAGACTGACTCTTCTTACTGACTATGATTTGATTCATTCCTGTTACACTAGTTATAGATTGCGATGTTTGACTTCAGATTTACTGAATCCCTCTGACCTTTTTATTAACGATGAAACACAAAAATTGCTTCGGAGATAATATTAAAGGCACATCGCCGAATTAAGTACAAGAAGACTGACTCTTCTTACTGTCTATGTTTTGAACCATTCCTGTGACAGTAGTTGTAGATTCCGATGCTTCACTCCAGGTTTACTGTATCCCTTGGATCTTCTTATTGACGATGAAACACAGAAATTGCATAGGAATTAAGTAGAAAAGGCACAATGCCGACTGAAGTACAAGAATACTGATTCTTCTTACTGTCTATGATATGAACCATCCCTAAGACACTAGTTATATATTCCGGTGCTTCACTTCAGGTTTACTGTATCCCTTGGACCTTCTTATTGACGATGAAACACAGAAATTGCAGCGGAATTAAATACAAAAGGCACAATGGCGACTTAAGTACAAGAATATTGACTCTTCTTACTGTCTATGTTTTGAACCATTCCTGTGACACTAGTTATGGACTCTGATGCTTCACTTCAAGTTTACTGTATCCTTTGGACCTTCTTATTCAAGATGAAACACAGAAATTGCATCGGAATTAAATACAAAAGGCAAAATGCTGAATGCTGAATACTGATTCTTCTTACGATCTATGATTTGAACCATCCCTAAGACACTAGTTGTAGATTGCGATGCTTCACTCCAGGTTTACTGTATCCTTTGGATCTTCTTATTGACGACGAAACACAGAAATTGCATCGGAATCAAATACAAAAGGCACAATGCCGACTTAAGTACAGGAAGACTGACCCTACTTACTGTCTATGCTTTGAACCATTCCTGTGACACTAGTTATACATTCCGATGCTTCACTTCAGGTTTACTATATCCCTTGGACCTTCTTATTGACGATGAAACACAGAAATTGCATACGAATTAAATAGAAAAGGCACAATGCAATCTTAAGTACAAGAAGACTGTCTCTTCCTACTGTCTATGTTTTGAACCATTCCTGTGACACTAGTTATAGATTCCGATGCTTCACTTCAGATTTACTGTATCCCTCTGACCTTCTTATGGACGATGATACATAGAAATTGCATCGGAATTAAATACAAAAGGCACAATGCCAACTTAAGTGCATGAAGACTGACTCTTCCCACTGTCTATGCTTTGAACCATTCCTGTTACACTAGTTATAGATTCCGATGCTTCACTTCTGGTTTACTTTATCCCTTGGACCTTCTTATTGACGATGAAACACAGAAATTTCATCGGAATTAAATATAAAAAGCACAATGCCGACTTTAGTACAAGAAGACTGACTCTTCTCACTGACTATGATTTGATTCATTCCTGGGACAGTAGTTATAGAATCCGATGCTTCACTCCAGGTTTACTGTATCCCTTGGACCTTCGTATTGACGATGTAACACAGAAATTGCATCGGAATTAAATACAAAATGAACAATGCCGACTTAAGTACAAGAAGAGTGACTCTTCTTACTGACTATGTTTTGAACCATTTCTGTGACACTAGTTATAGATTCCGATGCTTCACTCGAGGTTTACTGTATCCCTTGGACCTCCTTATTGACGAAGAAACACAGAAATGGCAACGGAATTAAATACAAAAGGCACAATGATGACTTAAGTTTAAGAAGACTGACTCTTCTTACTGACTATGTTTTGAACCATTCCTGTGACACTAGTTATAGATTCCGGTGCTTCACTTCAGGTTTACTGCATCCCTTGGACCTTCTTATTGACGATGAAACACAGAAATTGCATCGGAATTAAATACAAAAGGCACAATGCCGACTTAAGTACAAGAATGCTGACTCTTCTTACTGTCTATGTTTTGAACCATCCCTGTGTCACTAGTTATAGATTCCGATTCTTTACTCCAGGTTTACTGTATCCCTTGGACTCTCTTATTGACGATGAAACACAGAACTTGCATCGGAATTAAATACAAAAAGCACAATGCCGACTTAAGTACAAGAAAACTGACTCTTGTTACTGACTATGTTTTGAACCATTCCTGTGACACTAGTTATAGATTCCTATGCTTGACTTCAGATTTACTGTATCCGTCTGACTTTCTTATTAACGATGAAACACAGAAATTGCATCGGAATTAAATACTAATGGCACAATGCCGAATTAAGTACAAGAAGACTGACTCTTCTTAATGTCGATGGTTTGAACCATTCCTGAGACAGTAGTTATAAATTCCGATGCTTCACCCCAGGTTTACTGTATCCCTTCGACCTTCTTATTGACGATGAAACACAGAACTTGCATCGGAATTAAATAAAAAAGGCACAATGCCGGCTTAAGTACAAGAAGACTGACACTACTTACTGTCTACGTTTTGAACAATTTCTATGACACTACTTATAGATTCCGATGCTTCAATCCAGGTATTCTGTATCCCTTGGACCTTCTTATTGACGATGAAACTCAGAAATTGCGTCGGAATTAAAAACAAAAGGCACAATGCCGACTTAAGTACAAGAAGACTGACTCTTCTTACTGACTATGTTTTGAACCATTCCTGTGGCACTAGTTATAGATTCCGATGCTTCACTTCAGGTTTACTGTATCCCTTGGACCTTCTTATTGACGATGAAACACAGAAATTGCATCGGAATTAAATACGAAAGGCACAATGCCGACTTAAGTACAAGAAGACTGATTCTTCTTACTGACTATGTTTTGAACCATTCCTGTGACACTAGTTAAAGATTCCGATGCTTGACTTTAGATTTACTGTATCGCTCTGACCTTCTTATTAACGATGAAACACAGAAATTGCATCGGAATTAAATACTAAAGGCACAATGCCGTATTAAGTACAAGAAGACTGACCCTATTTACTGTCTATGATTTGAACCATTCCTGTGACACTAGTTATAGATTCCGATGCTTCACTCCTGGTTTAGTATATCCCTTGGACCTTCTTACTGACGATGAAACACAGAACTTGCATAGGAATTAAGTAGAAAAGGCACAATGCCGACTTAAGTACAAGAAGACTGTCTCTTCCTACTGCCTATGTTTTGAACCATTCCTGTGACACTAGTTATAGATTCCGATGCTTCACTTCAGGTTTTCTGCATCCCTCTGACCTTCTTATAGACGATGATACACAGAAATTGCATCGGAATTAAATACAAAAGGCACAATGCCGACTTAAGTACAAGAAGACTGACTCTTCCCACTGCCTATGCTTTGAACCATTCCTGTTACACTAGTTATAGATTCCGGTGCTTCACTTCCGGTTTATTGTATCCCTTGGACCTCCTTATTGACGATGAAACACAGAAAATTCATCGGAATTAAATACAAAAGTCACAATGCCGACTTTAGTACAAGAAGACTGACTCTTCTTACTGACTATGTTTTGATTCATTCCTGTGACACTAGTTATAGATTCCGATGCTTCACTCCAGGTTTACTGTATCCCTTGGACCTTCTTATTGACGATGAAACACAGAAATTGCATCGGAATTAAATACAAAAGGCACAATGCCGTCTTAAGTACAAGAAGACTGACTCTTCTTACTGACTAGGTTTTGAACCATTTTTGTGACACTAGTTATAGATTCCGATGCTTCACTCCCAGTTTACTGTATCCGTTGGAACTTCTTATTGACGATGAAACACAAAAATAGCATCGCAATTAAATCCAAAAGGCACAATGCCGACTTAAGTACAATAAGACTGACTCTTCTTACTGACTATGATTTGAACCATTCCTGTGACACTAGTTATAGATTCCGATGCTTCACTCCAGGTTTACTGTATCCCTTGGACCTCCTTATTGACGAAGAAACACAGAAATTGCATCGGAATTAAATACAAAAGGCACAATGCCGACTTAAGTACAAGAACACTGACTCTTTTTATTGACTATGTTTTGAACCATTCCTGTTACACTAGTTATAGATTCCGGTGCTTCACTTCAGGTTTACTGCATCCCTTGGACCATCTTATTGACGATGAAACGCAGAAATTGCATCGGAATTAAATGCAAAAGGCACAATGCCGACTTAAGTACAAGAATACTGACTCTTCTTACTGTCTATGTTTTGAACCATCCCTGTGTCACTAGTTATAGATTCCGATGCTTCACTCCAGGTTTACTGTATCCCTTGGACCATCTTATTGACGATGAAACACAGAACTTTGCATCGAAATTAAATACAAAAAGCACAATGCCGACTTAAGTACAAGAAAACTGACTCTTCTTACTGACTATGTTTTGAACCATTCCTGTGACACTAGTTATAGATTCCGATGCTTCACTTCAGGTTTACTGTATCCCTCTGACCTTCTTATTGACGATGAAACACAGATATTGCATCGGAATTAAATACAAAAGGCACAATGCCGACTTAAGTACAAGAATGCTGACTCTTCTTACTGTCTATGTTTTGAACCATCCCTGTGTCACTAGTTATAGATTCCGATGCTTTACTCCAGGTTTACTGTATCCCTTGGACCCCCTTATTGACGATGAAACACAGAACTTGCATCGGAATTAAATACAAAAAGCACAATGCCGACTTAAGTACAAGAAAACTGACTCTTGTTACTGACTATGTTTTGAACCATTCCTGTGACACTAGTTATAGATTCCTATGCTTGACTTCAGATTTACTGTATCCGTCTGACTTTCTTATTAACGATGAAACACAGAAATTGCATCGGAATTAAATACTAATGGCACAATGCCGAATTAAGTACAAGAAGACTGACTCTTCTTAATGTCGATGGTTTGAACCATTCCTGAGACAGTAGTTATAAATTCCGATGCTTCACCCCACGTTTACTGTATGCCTTCGACCTTCTTATTGACGATGAAACACAGAACTTGCATCGGAATTAAATAAAAAAGGCACAATGCCGGCTTAAGTACAAGAAGACTGACACTACTTACGGTCTACGTTTTGAACAATTCCTATGACACTACTTATAGATTCCGATGCTTCAATCCAGGTATTCTGTATCCCTTGGACCTTCTTATTGACTATGAAACTCAGAAATTGCATCGGAATTAAAAACAAAAGGCACAATGCCGACTTAAGTACAAGAAGACTGATTCTTCTTACTGACTATGTATTGAACCGTTCCTGTGACACTAGTTATAGATTCCGATGCTTCACTTCGGGTTTACTGTATCCCTTGGACATTCTTATTGACGATGAAACACAGAAATTGCATCGGAATTAAATACAAAAGGCACAATGCCGACTTAAGTACAAGAAGACTGATTCTTCTTACTGACTATGTTTAGAACCATTCCTGTGACACTAGTTAAAGATTCCGATGCTTGACTTTAGATTTACTGTATCGCTCTGACCTTCTTATTAACGATGAAACACAGAAATTGCATCGGAATAAAATACTAAAGGCACAATGCCGTATTAAGTACAAGAAGACTGACCCTATTTACTGTCTATGCTTTGAACCATTCCTGTGACACTAGTTATAGATTCCGATGCTTCACTCCAGGTTTAGTATATCCCTAGGACCTTCTTACTGACGATGAAACACAGAACTTGCATAGGAATTAAGTAGAAAAGGCACAATGCCGACTTAAGTACAAGAAGACTGTCTCTTCCTACTGTCTATGTTTTGAACCATTCCTGTGACACTAGTTATAGATTCCGATGCTTCACTTCAGGTTTTCTGCATCCCTCTGACCTTCTTATAGACGATGATACACAGAAATTGCATCGGAATTAAATACAAAAGGCACAATGCCGACTTAAGTACAAGAAGACTGACTCTTCCCACTGCCTATGCTTTGAAATATTCCTGTTACACTAGTTATAGATTCCGGTGCTTCACTTCCGGTTTATTGGATCCCTTGGACCTTCTCATTGACGATGAAACACAGAAAATTCATCGGAATTAAATACAAAGTCACAATGCCGACTTTAGTACAAGAAGGACTGACTCTTCTTACTGACTATGTTTTGAACCATTTTTGTGACACTAGTTATAGATTCCGATGCTTCACTCCCAGTTTACTGTATCCCTTGGACCTTCTTATTGACGATGAAACACAGAAATTGCATCGGAATTAAATACAAAAGGCACAATGCCGTCTTAAGTACAAGAAGACTGACTCTTCTTACTGACTAGGTTTTGAACCATTTTTGTGACACTAGTTATAGATTCCGATGCTTCACTCCCAGTTTACTGTATCCCTTGGACCATCTTATTGACGATGAAACACAGAACTTTGCATCGAAATTAAATACAAAAAGCACAATGCCGACTTAAGTACAAGAAAACTGACTCTTCTTACTGACTATGTTTTGAACCATTCCTGTGACACTAGTTATAGATTCCGTTGCTTCACTTCAGGTTTACTGTATCCCTCTGACCTTCTTATTGACGATGAAACACAGATATTGCATCGGAATTAAATACAAAAGGCACAATGCCGACTTAAGTACAAGAATGCTGACTCTTCTTACTGTCTATGTTTTGAACCATCCCTGTGTCACTAGTTATAGATTCCGATGCTTTACTCCAGGTTTACTGTATCCCTTGGACCCCCTTATTAACGATGAAACACAGAACTTGCATCGGAATTAAATACAAAAAGCACAATGCCGACTTAAGTACAAGAAAACTGACTCTTGTTACTGACTATGTTTTGAACCATTCCTGTGACACTAGTTATAGATTCCTATGCTTGACTTCAGATTTACTGTATCCGTCTGACTTTCTTATTAACGATGAAACACAGAAATTGCATCGGAATTAAATACTAATGGCACAATGCCGAATTAAGTACAAGAAGACTGACTCTTCTTAATGTCGATGGTTTGAACCATTCCTGAGACAGTAGTTATAAATTCCGATGCTTCACCCCAGGTTTACTGTATCCCTTCGACCTTCTTATTGACGATGAAACACAGAACTTGCATCGGAATTAAATAAAAAAGGCACAATGCCGGCTTAAGTACAAGAAGACTGACACTACTTACGGTCTACGTTTTGAACAATTCCTATGACACTACTTATAGATTCCGATGCTTCAATCCAGGTATTCTGTATCCCTTGGACCTTCTTATTGACGATGAAACTCAGAAATTGCATCGGAATTAAAAACAAAAGGCACAATGCCGACTTAAGTACAAGAAGACTGATTCTTCTTACTGACTATGTATTGAACCATTCCTGTGACACTAGTTATAGATTCCGATGCTTCACTTCAGGTTTACTGTATCCCTTGGACATTCTTATTGACGATGAAACACAGAAATTGCATCGGAATTAAATACAAAAGGCACAATGCCGACTTAAGTACAAGAAGACTGATTCTTCTTACTGACTATGTTTTGAACCATTCCTGTGACACTAGTTAAAGATTCCGATGCTTGACTTTAGATTTACTGTATCGCTCTGACCATCTTATTAACGATGAAACACAGAAATTGCATCGGAATAAAATACTAAAGGCACAATGCCGTATTAAGTACAAGAAGACTGACCCTATTTACTGTCTATGCTTTGAACCATTCCTGTGACACTAGTTATAGATTCCGATGCTTCACTCCAGGTTTAGTATATCCCTTGGACCTTCTTACTGACGATGAAACACAGAACTTGCATAGGAATTAAGTAGAAAAGGCACAATGCCGACTTAAGTACAAGAAGACTGTCTCTTCCTACTGTCTATGTTTTGAACCATTCCTGTGACACTAGTTATAGATTCCGATGCTTCACTTCAGGTTTTCTGCATCCCTCTGACCTTCTTATAGACGATGATACACAGAAATTGCATCGGAATTAAATACAAAAGGCACAATGCCGACTTAAGTACAAGAAGACTGACTCTTCCCACTGCCTATGCTTTGAAATATTCCTGTTACACTAGTTATAGATTCCGGTGCTTCACTTCCGGTTTATTGTATCCCTTGGACCTTCTCATTGACGATGAAACACAGAAAATTCATCGGAATTAAATACAAAGTCACAATGCCGACTTTAGTACAAGAAGACTGACTCTTCTTACTGACTAGGTTTTGAACCATTTTTGTGACACTAGTTATAGATTCCGATGCTTCACTCCCAGTTTACTGTATCCCTTGGACCTTCTTATTGACGATGAAACACAAAAATAGCATCGCAATTGAATCCAAAAGGCACAATGCCGACTTAAGTACAATAAGACTGACTCTTCTTACTGACTATGTTTTGAACCATTCCTGTGACACTAGTTATAGATTCCGATGCTTCACTCCAGGTTTACTGTATCCCTTGGACCTCCTTATTGACGAAGAAACACAGAAATTGCATCGGAATTAAATACAAAAGGCACAATGCCGACTTAAGTACAAGAAGACTGACTCTTTTTATTGACTATGTTTTGAACCATTCCTGTTACACTAGTTATAGATTCCGGTGCTTCACTTCAGGTTTACTGCATCCCTTGGACCTTCTTATTGACGATGAAACGCAGAAATTGCATCGGAATTAAATGCAAAAGGCACAATGCCGACTTAAGTACAAGAATACTGACTCTTCTTACTGTCTATGTTTTGAACCATCCCTGTGTCACTAGTTATAGATTCCGATGCTTCACTTCAGGTTTACTGTATCCCTTGGACCTTCTTATTGACGATGAAACACAGAACTTGCATCGAAATTAAATACAAAAAGCACAATGCCGACTTAAGTACAAGAAAACTGACTCTTCTTACTGACTATGTTTTGAACCATTCCTGTGACACTAGTTATAGATTCCGATGCTTCACTTCAGGTTTACTGTATCCCTCTGACCTTCTTATTGACGATGAAACACAGATATTGCATCGGAATTAAAAACAAAAGACACAATGCGGACTTAAGAACTAGAAGACTGATTCTTCTTACTGACTATGTTTTGAACCATTCCTGTGACACTAGTTATAGATTCCGATGCTTCACTTCAGGTTTACTGTATCCTTTGGACCTTCTTATTGACGATGAAACACAGAAATTGCATCGGAATGAAATACAAAAGGCACAATGCCGACTTAAGTACAAGAAGACTGATTCTCCTTACTGACTATGTTTTGAACCATTCCTGTGACACTAGTTATAGATTGCGATGCTTCACTTCAGGTTTTCTGTATCCCTCTGACCTTCTTATTGTCGATGAAACACAGAAATTGTATCGGAATCAAATACAAAATGCACAATGCCGCATTAAGTACAAGAAGACTGACTCTTCTTACTGTCTATGATTTGAACCATCCCTGTGTCACTAGTTATAGATTCCGATGCTTCACTCCAGGTTTACTGTATCCCTTGAACCTTCTTATTGACGATGAAACACAGAACTTGCATGGGAATTAAATACAAAAAACACAATGCCGACTTAAGTACAAGAAGACTGACTCTTCTTACTGACTATGTTTGAACCATGCCTGTGACACTAGTTATAGATTCCGATGCTTGACTTCAGATTTACTGTATCCCTCTGACCTTCTTATTAACGATGAAAGACAGAAATTGCATCGGAATTAATTACTAAAGGCACAATGCCGAATGAAGTACAAGAAGGCAGACTCTTCTTACTGTCGATGATTTGAACCATTCCTGTGACAGTAGTTATAAATTCCGATGCTTCACTCCAGGTTTACTGTATCCCTTGGACCTTCTTATTGACGATAAAACACAGAAATTGCATTGGAATTATATAAAAAAGGCACAATGCCGACTTAAGTACAAGGAGACTGACCCTACTTACTGTCTATGTTTTGAACCATTCCTGTGACACTAGTTATAGATTCCGATACTTCACTCGAGGTATACTATAACCCTTGGACCTTCTTATTGACGATGAAACACAGAAATTGCATAGGAATTAAATAGAAAAGGCACTATGAGGACTTAAGAACAAGAAAACTGTCTCTTCCTACTGTCTATGTATTGAACCATGCCTGTGACACTAGTTATAGATACCGATGCTTCACTTCAGATTAACTGTATCCCTCTGACCTTCTTATTGAGGATGAAACACAGAAATTGCATCGGAATTAAATACAATAGGCACAATGCCGAATTAAGTACAAGAAGACTGACTCTTCCACTGTCTATGCTTTGAACCATTCCTGTTACACTAGTTATAGATTCCGATGCCTCACTTCTGGTTTACTGTATCCCTTGTACCTTCTTATTGACGATGAAACACAGAAATTGCATCGGAATTAAACACAAAAGGCACAATGCCGACTTATGTACAAGATTACTGACTCTTGTTACTGTCGATGTTTTTGAACCATCTCTGTGTTACTAGTTATAGATTCCGATGCTTCACTCCAGGTTTACTGTATCCCTTTGACCTTCTTATTGACGATGAAACACAGAAATTGCATCGGAATTAAATACAAAATGCACATTGCCGACTTAAGTACAAGAAGACTGACTCTTTTTATTGACTATGTTTTGAACCATTCCTGTTACACTAGTTATAGATTCCGGTGCTTCACTTCAGGTTTACTGCATCCCTTGGACCTTCTTATTGACGATGAAACGCAGAAATTGCATCGGAATTAAATGCAAAAGGCACAATGCCGACTTAAGTACAAGAATACTGACTCTTCTTACTGTCTATGTTTTGAACCATCCCTGTGTCACTAGTTATAGATTCCGATGCTTCACTCCAGGTTTACTGTATCCCTTGGACCTTCTTATTGACGATGAAACACAGAACTTGCATCGAAATTAAATACAAAAAGCACAATGCCGACTTAAGTACAAGAAGACTGACTCTTTTTACTGTCTATGTTTTGAACCATTCATGTGACACTAGTTATAGATTCCGATGCTCACTCCAGGTTTACTGTATCCCTTGGACCTTCTTATTGACGATGAAACACAGAAATTGCATCGGAATTAAATACAAAAGGCACAATGGCGACTTAAGGACAAGAAGACTGACTCTTCTTACTGACTATGTTTTGAACCATTCATGTGACACTAGTTATAGATTCCGATGCTTCGCTTCAGGTTTACTGTATCCCTTGGACCTTCTTATTGACGATGAAACACAGAAATTGCATCGGCATTAAATACAAAAGGCACAATGCCGACTTAAGTACAAGAAGACTGACTCTTCTTACTGACTATGATTTGAACCATTCCTGTGACACTAGTTATAGATTCCGATGCTTCACTTCAGATTTTCTGTATCCCTCTGACCTTCTTATTGACGATGAAACACAGAAATTGCATCGGAATTAAATACTAAAGGCACAATGCCGAATTAAGTACAAGAAGACTTTCTCTTCTTACTGTCGATACCTTGAACCATTCCTGTGACTCTAGTTATAGATTCCGATGCTTCACTCCAGGTTACTGTATCCCTTGGACCTTCTTATTGACGATGAAACACGGAAATTGTTTCGGAATTAAATAAAAAAGGCACAATGCCGACTTATGTACAAGAAGACTGATTCTTCTTACTGTCTATGTTTTGAACCATTCCTGTGACACTAGTTATAGGTTCCGATGCTTCACTTCGGGTTTACTGCATCCGTCTGACCTTCTTATTGACGATGAAACACAGAAATTGCATCGGAATTAAATACAAAAGGCACAATGCCGACTTAAGTACAAGAAGACTGACTCTTCTTACTGACTATGATTTGAAACTTACCTGTGACAATACTTATAGATTTCGATGCTTGCCTTCTGATTTACCGTATACCTCTGACCTTCTTATTGACGATGAAACACAGAAATTGCATCGGAATTAAATACAAAGGGCACAATGGCGACTTAAGGACAAGAAGACTGACTCTTCTTACTGACTATGTTTTGAACCATTCATGTGACACTAGTTATAGATTCCGGTGCTTCGCTTCAGGTCTACTGTATACCTTGGACCTTCTTATTGACGATGAAACACAGAAATGTCATCGGAATTAAATACAAAAGGCACAATGCCGACTTAAGTACAAGAAGACTGACTCTTCCCACTGTCTATGCTTTGAACCATTCCTGCGACACTAATTATAGATTCGGGTGCTTCACTTCAGTTTTACTGTATCCCTTGGACCTTCTTGCTGATGATGAAACACAGAAATTGCATCGGAATTAAATACAAAAGGTACAATGCCGACTTAAGTACAAGAATACTGACTCATCTTACTGTCGATGGTTTGAACCATCCCTGTGTCACTAGTTATAGATTCCGATGCTTCGCTCCAGGTTTACTGTATCCCTTGGACCTTCTTATTGACGATGAAACACAAAAATTGCATCGGAATTAAATACAAAAGGCACAATGCCGACTTAAGTACAAGAAGACTGATTCTTCTTACTGACTATGTTTTGAACCATTCCTGTGACACTAGTTATAGATTCCGATTCTTCGCTTCAGGTTTACTGTATCCCTCTGACGATCTTATTGACGATGAAACACAGAAATTGCATCGGAATTAAAAACAAAAGGCACAATGCCGGATTATGTACAAGAAGACTGACTGTTCATACTGTCGATGCTTTGAACCATTTATGTGACACTAGTTTTAGATTCCGATGCTTCACTCCAGGTATACTGTATGCCTTGGACCTTCTTATTGACGATGAAACACAGAAATGGCATCGGAATTAAATACAAAAGGTAAAATGGCGACTTAAGTACAAGAAGACTGACTCTTCTTACTGACTATGTTTTGAACCATTCATGTGACCCGAGTTATAGATTCCGGTGCCTCGTTCAGGTTTACTGTATCCCTTGAACTTTCTTATTGACTATGAAACACAGAAATTGCATCGGAATTAAATACAAAAGGCACAATGCCGACTTAAGTACAAGAAGACTGACTCTTCTTAAAGACTATGTTTGAACCATTCCTGTGACACTAGTTATAGATTCTGATGCTTCAGTTCAGGTTTACTGTATCCTCTAGACCTCCTTATTTACGATGAAACACAAAAATTGCATCGGAATTAAATACAAAATGCACAATGCCGACTTAAGTACAAGAAGACTGACTCTTCTCACTGAGTATATTTGAACGATTCCTGTGACACTAGTTATAGATTCCGATGCTTCACTTCAGATTTTCTGTATCCCTCTGACCTTCTTATTGACGATGAAACACAGAAATTGCATCGGAATTAAATATTAAAGGCACACTGCCGAATTAAGTACAAGAAGACTGTCTCTTCTTACTGTCGATGATTTGAACCATTCCTGTGACTCTAGTCATAGATTCCGATGTTTCACTCCAGGTTTACTGTATCCCTGGGACCTTCTTATTGACGGTGAAACACAGAAATTGCATCGGAATTAAATAAAAAAGGCACAATGCCGACTTAAGTACAAGAAGACTGACTCTTCTTACTGTCTATGTTTTGAACCATTCCTGTGACACTAGTTATAGATTCCGATACTTCACTCGAGGTTTACTATAACCCTTGGACCTTCTTATTGACGATGAAACACAGAAATTGCATAGGAATTAAATAGAAAAGGCACTATGAGGACTTAAGAACAAGAAAACTGTCTCTTCCTACTGTCTATGTATTGAACCATGCCTGTGACACTAGTTATAGATACCGATGCTTCACTTCAGATTAACTGTATCCCTCTGACCTTCTTATTGAGGATGAAACACAGAAATTGCATCGGAATTAAATACAATAGGCACAATGCCGAATTAAGTACAAGAAGACTGACTCTTCCACTGTCTATGCTTTGAACCATTCCTGTTACACTAGTTATAGATTCCGATGCCTCACTTCTGGTTTACTGTATCCCTTGTACCATCTTATTGACGATGAAACACAGAAATTGCATCGGAATTAAATACAAAAGGCACAATGCCGACTTATGTACAAGATTACTGACTCTTGTTACTGTCGATGTTTTTGAACCACCTCTGTGTTACTAGTTATAGATTCCGATGCTTCACTCCAGGTTTACTGTATCCCTTTGACCTTCTTATTGACGATGAAACACAGAAATTGCATCGGAATTAAATACAAAATGCACATTGCCGACTTAAGTACAAGAAGACTGACTCTTTTTATTGACTATGTTTTGAACCATTCCTGTTACACTAGTTATAGATTCCGGTGCTTCACTTCAGGTTTACTGCATCCCTTGGACCTTCTTATTGACGATGAAACGCAGAAATTGCATCGGAATTAAATGCAAAAGGCACAATGCCGACTTAAGTACAAGATTACTGACTCTTCTTACTGTCTATGTTTTGAACCATCCCTGTGTCACTAGTTATAGATTCCGATGCTTCACTCCAGGTTTACTGTATCCCTTGGACCTTCTTATTGACGATGAAACACAGAACTTGCATCGAAATTAAATACAAAAAGCACAATGCCGACTTACGTACAAGAAGACTGACTCTTTTTACTGTCTATGTTTTGAACCATTCATGTGACACTAGTTATAGATTCCGATGCTTCACTCCAGGTTTACTGTATCCCTTGGACCTTCTTATTGACGATGAAACACAGAAATTGCATCGGAATTAAATACAAAAGGCACAATGGCGACTTAAGGACAAGAAGACTGACTCTTCTTACTGACTATGTTTTGAACCATTCATGTGACACTAGTTATAGATTCCGATGCTTCGCTTCAGGTTTACTGTATCCCTTGGACCTTCTTATTGACGATGAAACACAGAAATTGCATCGGAATTAAATACAAAAGGCACAATGCCGACTTAAGTACAAGAAGACTGACTCTTCTTACTGACTATGATTTGAACCATTCCTGTGACACTAGTTATAGATTCCGATGCTTCACTTCAGATTTTCTGTATCCCTCTGACCTTCTTATTGACGATGAAACACAGAAATTGCATCGGAATTAAATACTAAATGCACAATGCCAAATTAAGTACAAGAAGACTTTCTCTTCTTACTGTCGATACCTTGAACCATTCCTGTGACTCTAGTTATAGATTCCGATGCTTCACTCCAGGTTACTGTATCCCTTGGACCTTCTTATTGACGATGAAACACGGAAATTGCATCGGAATTAAATAAAAAAGGCACAATGCCGACTTATGTACAAGAAGACTGATTCTTCTTACTGTCTATGTTTTGAACCATTCCTGTGACACTAGTTATAGGTTCCGGTGCTTCACTTCGGGTTTACTGCATCCGTCTGACCTTCTTATTGACGATGAAACACAGAAATTGCATCGGAATTAAATACAAAAGGCACAATGCCGACTTAAGTACAAGAAGACTGACTCTTCTTACTGACTATGATTTGAAACTTACCTGTGACAATACTTATAGATTTCGATACTTGCCTTCTGATTTACCGTATACCTCTGACCTTCTTATTGACGATGAAACACAGAAATTGCATCGGAATTAAATACAAAGGGCACAATGGCGACTTAAGGACAAGAAGACTGACTCTTCTTACTGACTATGTTTTGAACCATTCATGTGACACTAGTTATAGATTCCGGTGCTTCGCTTCAGGTCTACTGTATACCTTGGACCTTCTTATTGACGATGAAACACAGAAATGTCATCGGAATTAAATACAAAAGGCACAATGCCGACTTAAGTACAAGAAGACTGACTCTTCCCACTGTCTATGCTTTGAACCATTCCTGCGACACTAATTATAGATTCGGGTGCTTCACTTCAGTTTTACTGTATCCCTTGGACCTTCTTGCTGATGATGAAACACAGAAATTGCATCGGAATTAAATACAAAAGGTACAATGCCGACTTAAGTACAAGAATACTGACTCATCTTACTGTCGATGGTTTGAACCATCCCTGTGTCACTAGTTATAGATTCCGATGCTTCGCTCCAGGTTTACTGTATCCCTTGGACCTTCTTATTGACGATGAAACACAAAAATTGCATCGGAATTAAATACAAAAGGCACAATGCCGACTTAAGTACAAGAAGACTGATTCTTCTTACTGAGTATGTTTTGAACCATTCCTGTGACACTAGTTATAGATTCCGATTCTTCGCTTCAGGTTTACTATATCCCTCTGACGATCTTATTGACGATGAAACACAGAAATTGCATCGGAATTAAAAACAAAAGGCACAATGCCGGATTATGTACAAGAAGACTGACTGTTCATACTGTCTATGCTTTGAACCATTTATGTGACACTAGTTTTAGATTCCGATGCTTCACTCCAGGTTTACTGTATCCCTTGGACCTTCTTATTGACGATGAAACACAGAAATGGCATCGGAATTAAATACAAAAGGTAAAATGGCGACTTAAGTACAAGAAGACTGACTCTTCTTACTGACTATGTTTTGAACCATTCATGTGACCCGAGTTATAGATTCCGGTGCCTCGTTCAGGTTTACTGTATCCCTTGGACTTTCTTATTGACTATGAAACACAGAAATTGCATCGGAATTAAATACAAAAGGCACAATGCCGACTTAAGTACAAGAAGACTGACTCTTCTTAAAGACTATGTTTGAACCATTCCTGTGACACTAGTTATAGATTCTGATGCTTCAGTTCAGGTTTACTGTATCCCCTAGACCTCCTTATTTACGATGAAACACAAAAATTGCATCGGAATTAAATACAAAATGCACAATGCCGACTTAAGTACAAGAAGACCGACTCTTCTCACTGAGTATATTTGAACGATTCCTGTGACACTAGTTATAGATTCCGATGCTTCACTTCAGATTTTCTGTATCCCTCTGATCTTCTTATTGACGATGAAACACAGAAATTGCATCGGAATTAAATATTTAAGGCACACTGCCGAATTAAGTACAAGAAGACTGTCTCTTCTTACTGTCGATGATTTGAACCATTCCTGTGACTCTAGTCATAGATTCCGATGTTTCACTCCAGGTTTACTGTATCCCTGGGACCTTCTTATTGACGGTGAAACACAGAAATTGCATCGGAATTAAATAAAAAAGGCACAATGCCGACTTAAGTACAAGAAGACTGACTCTTCTTACTGTCTATGTTTTGAACCATTCCTGTGACACTAGTTATAGATTCCGATGCTTCACTCCAGGTTTACTATATCCCTTGGACCTTCTTATTGACGATGAAGCACAGAAATTGAATCGGAGTTAAATGGAAAAGGCACAATTCCGACTTAAGTACAAGAAGACTGACTCTTCCTACAATCCTTGATTTGAACCATTCCTGTGACACTAGTTACATTTTCCGATGCTTCACTTCAGGTTTACTGCATCCCTCTGACCTTCTTATTGATGACGAAACACAGAAATTGCATCGGAATTAAATACAAAATTCACAATGCTAACTTAAGTACAAGAAGACTGACTCATCCCACTGTCTACGAATTGAACCATTCCTGTGACACTAGTTATAGACTCCGATGCTTCACTCCAGGTTTACTGTATCCTTTGGACCTTCTTATTGACGATGAAACACAGAAATTGCATCGGAATTAAATACAAAAGGCACAATGCCGACTTAAGTACAAGAAGACTGACTCTTCTTACTGACTATGTTTTGAACCATACGTGTGACACTAGTTATAGATTCTGAAGCTTCACTTCAGGTTTACTGTATCCCTTAGACATTCTTGTTGACGATGAAACACAGAAATTGCATCGGAATTAAATACAAAATTCACAATGCCGACTTAAGTACAAGAAGACTGACCCTTCTCACTGTCTATGTTTCAACCATTCCTGTGACACTCGTTATAGATTCCGATGCTTCACTTCAGATTGACTGTATCCCTCAGACCTTCGAATTGACGATGAGACACAGAAATTGCATCGGAATTAAATACTAAAGGCACAATGCCGAATTAAGTACAAGGAGACTGTCTCTTCTTACTGTCGATGTTTTGAACCATTCCTGTGACACTAGTTATAGATTCCGATGCTTCACTCCTGGTTTACTGTATCCCTTGAACCTTCTTATTGACGATGAAACACAGAAATGGCATCTGAATTAAATACTAAAGGCACAAGGCCAAATTAAGTACAAGAAGACTGACTCTTCTTACTGTCGATGATTTGAGCCATCCCTGTGTCACTAGTTATAGATTCCGATGCTTCACTCCAGGTTCACTGTACCCCTTGGACCTTCGTATTGACGATGAAACACAGAAATTGCATCGGAATTAAATACAAAAGGCACAATGCCGACTTAAGTACAAGAAGACTGATTCTTCTTACTGACTATGTTTTGAACCATTCCTGTGACACTAGTTATAGATTCCGATTCTTCGCTTCAGGTTTACTGTATCCCTCTGACGATCTTATTGACGATGAAACACAGAAATTGCATCGGAATTAAATACAAAAGGCACAATGCCGACTTAAGTACAAGAAGACTGACTCTTCTTAAAGACTATGTTTGAACCATTCCTGTGACACTAGTTATAGATTCCGATGCTTCGCTTCAGGTTTACTGTATCCCTTGGACCTTCTTATTGACGATGAAACACAGAAATTGCATCGGAATTAAATACAAAAGGCACAATGCCGACTTAAGTACAAGAAGACTGACTCTTCTTACTGACTATGATTTGAACCATTCCTGTGACACTAGTTATAGATTCCGATGCTTCACTTCAGATTTTCTGTATCCCTCTGACCTTCTTATTGACGATGAAACACAGAAATTGCATCGGAATTAAATACTAAATGCACAATGCCGAATTAAGTACAAGAAGACTTTCTCTTCTTACTGTCGATACCTTGAACCATTCCTGTGACTCTAGTTATAGATTCCGATGCTTCACTCCAGGTTACTGTATCCCTTGGACCTTCTTATTGACGATGAAACACGGAAATTGCATCGGAATTAAATAAAAAAGGCACAATGCCGACTTATGTACAAGAAGACTGATTCTTCTTACTGTCTATGTTTTGAACCATTCCTGTGACACTAGTTATAGGTTCCGGTGCTTCACTTCGGGTTTACTGCATCCGTCTGACCTTCTTATTGACGATGAAACACAGAAATTGCATCGGAATTAAATACAAAAGGCACAATGCCGACTTAAGTACAAGAAGACTGACTCTTCTTACTGACTATGATTTGAAACTTACCTGTGACAATACTTATAGATTTCGATACTTGCCTTCTGATTTACCGTATACCTCTGACCTTCTTATTGACGATGAAACACAGAAATTGCATCGGAATTAAATACAAAGGGCACAATGGCGACTTAAGGACAAGAAGACTGACTCTTCTTACTGACTATGTTTTGAACCATTCATGTGACACTAGTTATAGATTCCGGTGCTTCGCTTCAGGTCTACTGTATACCTTGGACCTTCTTATTGACGATGAAACACAGAAATGTCATCGGAATTAAATACAAAAGGCACAATGCCGACTTAAGTACAAGAAGACTGACTCTTCCCACTGTCTATGCTTTGAACCATTCCTGCGACACTAATTATAGATTCGGGTGCTTCACTTCAGTTTTACTGTATCCCTTGGACCTTCTTGCTGATGATGAAACACAGAAATTGCATCGGAATTAAATACAAAAGGTACAATGCCGACTTAAGTACAAGAATACTGACTCATCTTACTGTCGATGGTTTGAACCATCCCTGTGTCACTAGTTATAGATTCCGATGCTTCGCTCCAGGTTTACTGTATCCCTTGGACCTTCTTATTGACGATGAAACACAAAAATTGCATCGGAATTAAATACAAAAGGCACAATGCCGACTTAAGTACAAGAAGACTGATTCTTCTTACTGAGTATGTTTTGAACCATTCCTGTGACACTAGTTATAGATTCCGATTCTTCGCTTCAGGTTTACTGTATCCCTCTGACGATCTTATTGACGATGAAACACAGAAATTGCATCGGAATTAAAAACAAAAGGCACAATGCCGGATTATGTACAAGAAGACTGACTGTTCATACTGTCTATGCTTTGAACCATTTATGTGACACTAGTTTTAGATTCCGATGCTTCACTCCAGGTTTACTGTATCCCTTGGACCTTCTTATTGACGATGAAACACAGAAATGGCATCGGAATTAAATACAAAAGGTAAAATGGCGACTTAAGTACAAGAAGACTGACTCTTCTTACTGACTATGTTTTGAACCATTCATGTGACCCGAGTTATAGATTCCGGTGCCTCGTTCAGGTTTACTGTATCCCTTGGACTTTCTTATTGACTATGAAACACAGAAATTGCATCGGAATTAAATACAAAAGGCACAATGCCGACTTAAGTACAAGAAGACTGACTCTTCTTAAAGACTATGTTTGAACCATTCCTGTGACACTAGTTATAGATTCTGATGCTTCAGTTCAGGTTTACTGTATCCCCTAGACCTCCTTATTTACGATGAAACACAAAAATTGCATCGGAATTAAATACAAAATGCACAATGCCGACTTAAGTACAAGAAGACCGACTCTTCTCACTGAGTATATTTGAACGATTCCTGTGACACTAGTTATAGATTCCGATGCTTCACTTCAGATTTTCTGTATCCCTCTGACCTTCTTATTGACGATGAAACACAGAAATTGCATCGGAATTAAATATTTAAGGCACACTGCCGAATTAAGTACAAGAAGACTGTCTCTTCTTACTGTCGATGATTTGAACCATTCCTGTGACTCTAGTCATAGATTCCGATGTTTCACTCCAGGTTTACTGTATCCCTGGGACCTTCTTATTGACGGTGAAACACAGAAATTGCATCGGAATTAAATAAAAAAGGCACAATGCCGACTTAAGTACAAGAAGACTGACTCTTCTTACTGTCTATGTTTTGAACCATTCCTGTGACACTAGTTATAGATTCCGATGCTTCACTCCAGGTTTACTATATCCCTTGGACCTTCTTATTGACGATGAAGCACAGAAATTGAATCGGAGTTAAATGGAAAAGGCACAATTCCGACTTAAGTACAAGAAGACTGACTCTTCCTACAATCCTTGATTTGAACCATTCCTGTGACACTAGTTACATTTTCCGATGCTTCACTTCAGGTTTACTGCATCCCTCTGACCTTCTTATTGATGACGAAACACAGAAATTGCATCGGAATTAAATACAAAATTCACAATGCTAACTTAAGTACAAGAAGACTGACTCATCCCACTGTCTACGAATTGAACCATTCCTGTGACACTAGTTATAGACTCCGATGCTTCACTCCAGGTTTACTGTATCCTTTGGACCTTCTTATTGACGATGAAACACAGAAATTGCATCGGAATTAAATACAAAAGGCACAATGCCGACTTAAGTACAAGAAGACTGACTCTTCTTACTGACTATGTTTTGAACCATTCGTGTGACACTAGTTATAGATTCTGAAGCTTCACTTCAGGTTTACTGTATCCCTTAGACATTCTTGTTGACGATGAAACACAGAAATTGCATCGGAATTAAATACAAAATTCACAATGCCGACTTAAGTACAAGAAGACTGACCCTTCTCACTGTCTATGTTTCAACCATTCCTGTGACACTCGTTATAGATTCCGATGCTTCACTTCAGATTGACTGTATCCCTCAGACCTTCGAATTGACGATGAGACACAGAAATTGCATCGGAATTAAATACTAAAGGCACAATGCCGAATTAAGTACAAGGAGACTGTCTCTTCTTACTGTCGATGTTTTGAACCATTCCTGTGACACTAGTTATAGATTCCGATGCTTCACTCCTGGTTTACTGTATCCCTTGAACCTTCTTATTGACGATGAAACACAGAAATGGCATCTGAATTAAATACTAAAGGCACAAGGCCAAATTAAGTACAAGAAGACTGACTCTTCTTACTGTCGATGATTTGAGCCATCCCTGTGTCACTAGTTATAGATTCCGATGCTTCACTCCAGGTTCACTGTACCCCTTGGACCTTCGTATTGACGATGAAACACAGAAATTGCATCGGAATTAAATACAAAAGGCACAATGCCGACTTAAGTACAAGAAGACTGATTCTTCTTACTGACTATGTTTTGAACCATTCCTGTGACACTAGTTATAGATTCCGATTCTTCGCTTCAGGTTTACTGTATCCCTCTGACGATCTTATTGACGATGAAACACAGAAATTGCATCGGAATTAAATACAAAAGGCACAATGCCGACTTAAGTACAAGAAGACTGACTCTTCTTAAAGACTATGTTTGAACCATTCCTGTGACACTAGTTATAGATTCTGATGCTTCAGTTCAGGTTTACTGTATCCCCTAGACCTCCTTATTTACGATGAAACACAAAAATTGCATCGGAATTAAATACAAAATGCACAATGCCGACTTAAGTACAAGAAGACTGACTCTTCTCACTGAGTATATTTGAACGATTCCTGTGACACTAGTTATAGATTCCGATGCTTCACTTCAGATTTTCTGTATCCCTCTGACCTTCTTATTGACGATGAAACACAGAAATTGCATCGGAATTAAATATTAAAGGCACACTGCCGAATTAAGTACAAGAAGACTGTCTCTTCTTACTGTCGATGATTTGAACCATTCCTGTGACTCTAGTCATAGATTCCGATGTTTCACTCCAGGTTTACTGTATCCCTGGGACCTTCTTATTGACGGTGAAACACAGAAATTGCATCGGAATTAAATAAAAAAGGCACAATGCCGACTTAAGTACAAGAAGACTGACTCTTCTTACTGTCTATGTTTTGAACCATTCCTGTGACACTAGTTATAGATTCCGATGCTTCACTCCAGGTTTACTATATCCCTTGGACCTTCTTATTGACGATGAAGCACAGAAATTGAATCGGAGTTAAATGGAAAAGGCACAATTCCGACTTAAGTACAAGAAGACTGACTCTTCCTACAATCTATGATTTGAACCATTCCTGTGACACTAGTTACATTTTCCGATGCTTCACTTCAGGTTTACTGCATCCCTCTGACCTTCTTATTGACGACGAAACACAGAAATTGCATCGGAATTAAATACAAAATTCACAATGCTAACTTAAGTACAAGAAGACTGACTCATCCCACTGTCTACGAATTGAACCATTCCTGTGACACTAGTTATAGACTCCGATGCTTCACTCCAGGTTTACTGTATCCTTTGGACCTTCTTATTGACGATGAAACACAGAAATTGCATCGGAATTAAATACAAAAGGCACAATGCCGACTTAAGTACAAGAAGACTGACTCTTCTTACTGACTATGTTTTGAACCATTCGTGTGACACTAGTTATAGATTCTGATGCTTCACTTCAGGTTTACTGTATCCCTTAGACATTCTTGTTGACGATGAAACACAGAAATTGCATCGGAATTAAATACAAAATTCACAATGCCGACTTAAGTACAAGAAGACTGACCCTTCTCACTGTCTATGTTTCAACCATTCCTGTGACACTCGTTATAGATTCCGATGCTTCACTTCAGATTGACTGTATCCCTCAGACCTTCGAATTGACGATGAAACACAGAAATTGCATCGGAATTAAATACTAAAGGCACAATGCCGAATTAAGTACAAGGAGACTGTCTCTTCTTACTGTCGATGTTTTGAACCATTCCTGAGACACTAGTTATAGATTCCGATGCGTCACTCCTGGTTTACTGTATCCCTTGAACCTTCTTATTGACGATGAAACACAGAAATGGCATCTGAATTAAATACTAAAGGCACAAGGCCAAATTAAGTACAAGAAGACTGACTCTTCTTACTGTCGATGATTTGAGCCATCCCTGTGTCACTAGTTATAGATTCCGATGCTTCACTCCAGGTTCACTGTACCCCTTGGACCTTCTTATTGACGATGAAACACAGAAATTGCATCGGAATTAAATACAAAAGGCACAATGCCGACTTAAGTACAAGAAGACTGATTCTTCTTACTGACTATGTTTTGAACCAATCCTGTGACACTAGTTATAGATTCCGATGCTACACTTCAGGTTTACTGTATCCCTCTGACCTTCTTATTGACGATGAAACACAGAAATTGCATCGGAATTAAATACAAAAGGCACAATGCCGGATTAAGTACAAGAAGACTGACTCATCTTACTGTCGATGCTTTGAACCATCCCTGTGTCACTAGTTATAGATTCCGATGCTTCACTCCAGGTTTACTGTATCCCTTGGACCTTCTTATTGACGATGAAACACAGAAATTGCATCGGAATTAAATACAAAAGGCACAATGCCGACTTAAGTACAAGAAGACTGACTCTTCTTACTGACTATGTTTTGAACCATTCCTGTGACACTAGTTATAGATTCTCATGCTTCACTTCAGGTTTACTGTATCCCTTAGACCTTCGTTTTGACGATGAAGCACAGAAATTGCATCGGAATGAAATACAAAATGCACAATGCCGACTTAAGTACAAGAAGACTGACTCTTCTCACTGACTATGTTTTGGACCATTCATGTGACACTCGTTATAGATTCAGATGCTTCACTTCAGATATACTGTATCCCTCTGACCTTCTTATTGACGATGAAACACAGAAATTGCATCGGAATTAAATACTAAAG